>NC_050573.1:250038995-250313995 GCF_011100635.1 Trichosurus vulpecula | reverse complement strand
TCTCCATTTACTCTGTGATCCAGTGGCACTGGACTCCTTGTTGTTCCCCACATATGACACTATATTTCTCAAGTCATATCATTTTCACTAGCTACTCCCCCATCATGCCTAGAAATATCTCTCTCCTCATTTTCATCTCCTGGCTTCCCTGACTTCCTTTAAGTTTCAGCTACTCTCATGCATTGCCAAAGCTAGCTCAGTGTTTGGGAGGCTCTGAAGGAAAGTGTGAGAAAGAATAGATATTAGATTGCCTACCAAACTGAAGGTCTACAGAGCTGTTGTGTTGATCTCATTGTTGTATGCCTGTGAAACCTGGACACTGTACTAGCACCATGCCAGAAAACTGAATAGCTTTCATTTGAATTGTCTTAGAAAGATTCTAAATATCACCTGGCAAAATAAGGTACTGGACACTGAGGTCCTTTCTCAAGCTAAACTGCCAATCATTTAGAGACTACTGTAAAGAATGCAACTCTGATGGACTGGTCACATTGTTCAAATGCCAAATGTATATCTGTCTAAAAGATTATTTTAAAGGAAACGCACACAAGGCAAAGGCTCACATGGATACAAAGATACCCTCAAGGTCTCTCTGAAGAACTTTGGACTCAATTGAGTGACATGGAATACACTGGCAAAGGACTGTCCAGTGTGGCATGCCTGTGCTCTATGAGCAAAGAATCGCAATAGCTCAAAAAAAAACTTGAGATGTGCAAATTTAGAGATATCTTCACTCCAAAGGTTCATGAGGACTATTTCTGCCTGATATGTCATAGAACCTTCTGAGCTTATATTGGTCTGATCAGCTACAGTCAGACACAATATGCCTTGACTCCAATGTAGTGAGGTCATTCTGGTTCTCTTCAAGAATGAAGGACAACAACCAATCCTACCTTCTGTAAGAAGTCTTTTGTAGTTCTTAATCTTAGTACCTTCCTCCTGAGTCTACCTTCCAATTTATTTCACATATAGATATAGATGTAGACATAGATATAGATAGATATAGATATACACATATATTAGTGGGCTCCTATATCATACATAATCATATATACATATATGTATATACACATATAATCTTACATAATACAATCACATATGTAAGTGTGTACATGTGGGTGTATAAAATCTTTGTACATAGTTGTTGGCATATTGTCCCACTATAATGTGCTTGAAACAAGGGACAATTTTTTGTTTTGCTCTTGTTTATGTCTTTCTTTCTAACCCTAGTGCTGTGCACAGTACATAGGACACAGAAGGTATTATGCCAGTTGACTGACTGACTTAATGACAGGTGTTGCACAGTATGCCAAGTAGGCTTATTTTGAAGTCTGCATCATTAGAGGTATCTACTATGTCAATGTGACTACAGATCCATTAAGGTCTTTGTAATGTATGTGCAAGTACATGCAAATAGATGTAGATGATGATATAAATATAAATAAGTATATGTTATATATATATATATATATATATACACATATATATATAAATGGTGAAATTAACTTGGGCATAGATGAGCATATTGAAATACAGATGATGATATAAATAAAAAGTAAGGACTCATATATAGAGAGATGTAGATATAAAGATACAGATAAATGTAGATATCAATATTGATTAGATATAGATATATAGACATGGATAGAAATATATAGGTATAGATTCACATAAAGATATACATATAAATGCCCAATAAATACTAAATATATTACCTGAGACAGATCCTATAGCTAATCATGAACAAACTCTTCTAGGCAAACAGTAAATAATTTTATAATAGTAAAGAATATTAAAAATTTGATCAAATAATAAAAATTTAATAAATGCTGCTTTATATATTCATCTATTCTTTAAAAAAACATTTCAGTTCAACCTGTCCTTAGCACAAGTTGGAAACTTAATGAATATTTGTAAATTAATGAATGAGTGAAATGAAAAGGACAGCTAAATTTCAATAACTGAGGAATACAGTAACAGTTCCAGAGAAGGAAGGGGCACTCTAGTTCCCAAAGTAAAGTCTTGGGATGATTAGGCATTGACCATATGTTGACAGAAAAAGCAAGGAAAACAATTTTGCCCACTTCACATTTTTTCACAGGGCCAACATTGCATTTAAGACTTGAAATATCTAGAGAAGAAATATTAGCTAATGTATTTGACCTATATTAAATTCACTATTTATATAATTCTAATGAAGACAACTCCTTTCTCTTCCACCCCTAGCCTTATCCTTTGTTATTAATGTGCTATAGAAGAAAGCACATTCTAGACAGTTCATCTCTATTTGAAGCCCAGTTCTGATGCTTGCTTCTTATATGACTATGGGCTGGTCTCTTAATAACAAGTGGCCTGTTTCCGTAAATATAAAGGCATTATGTAATCTATGAAGGTCTGGTCAATCCCCATGTGCTAAATTAACAACCTCATGATTATTTCTAGATTTTGATACTCAATAATAGGCTTTTCCCCCTAAAATCCAAAAATGCTTCAGTCAAAAACTAATAAGTGCATACAATGTGCCAGGCATAATGTTGGGAGTTAGGGATACGAAGTCTCCAAATGAAACACTTAAAGGATTGACCATATTAAACCACCAAAAAATCCATTATGTGAAAACAAAAATGATGATGTGCCAAAGTATCTTGAATTTATTCATTCAGTCACTCATTCAACAAACATTAACATCTAAGAAATGTGCTGGGGTGAGATAGATTGGAAGGGAAGTGTAAAAGGGAACTAACAACTAGAAATATCAGGAAAGACCTTGTGTAGATGACATTTAAGCTAAGCCTTGAAGTTTGAAATGTAAAACAATAGAAAATGATCTCTTCCTCCAGTTGATATAATTCTTTTCAATCAAGAATATGAAAGACAGTTCTTGAATTCCAAGTTCCAAGTTCTTTAATTTGTAATCTTTTATGGTTAAAAAAAGTCATCAGATTAAAATGGTGAAAAACAGGAACAGAAAAACTTAGTAACCTAAAATTTTGTTTGAATGTAGAAAATGCCCTTCTTTGTAAGTATAACACATTATCCTGTGACTAACAGCACTCATTGAGACATGGATAGTGCCATTTCTGGTGGCTGCTAAGGTAAAATATTAGCACAAGCAAATTAGATAATCTCTAGCTTTAAATGACTTACATTCCAATAAAGGAAAACAATTCATAATGGGGAATGGTTCCCATGGAGGAAAGGTTGGGACAGAGTTGCCAGAAAGAATGACATATACTTAATTAAAATGGTGTATTGTTTGGATTGTTGTTCTCAAAGCTAGAGTCATATTTGGGTGGGCATGGGGGGAAGTAGTTGGGAGAGACATGGTTAGTTGTTTCAGCATGTCATGACATAGAGATTCTGAGAAGTCACGTGGTGTATCTGAGACACAGAACAACATAGTAAAATGCTCATCAGTCAGAAATAAGTCATAGGGGGTGTAATCATCACTTTCTAAGTGAGGTGTAAGCTGGAGAGCAATTGGTATGGTATATAGGTAATCAGGAAGTGGCCATAACAGTTCTGGGAGAACAATATAAATTATACCTCAGCCTAAATTTATTTAGTTGCCTACAGTTTACAATATACATTACAATAGCTTGTTTGGGAGATAGTACAAATATAATTATTTCCATTTCATTGGAGAGCAAACTAAGACTTAAATATGTCAAATAATTTATCTGATGCCAAACAATTATTAAAAAGGAAATTATTAAAGAAAAATCCAGAACCACATCCACTAGAACTCAGGGTGGAAAAGGCTTTGAAAAAGTTGTCACCAAGGCCCAATCTGACCTTATCTCTGGCATCACAGGGGAAGTGATATTATTTGAGCATATCTAACATAGTATTCTATGCACTTAGATGTGTTTGTTTTAGTCATTTTTCATGATCTAGTTTGTATTATAGTAACATGTATACTGCCTTATTTTTTTCTGCTAGAATCATTAGATCCTTTATGGTGGTTACTATTTTCTGTGTTATTATATCTTCCCCAAGCTTAGCACATTATTCTGGATATAGGAGGTCCTTAATAAATAACAGGTTATGTGGCATAATGGAAAACTTGCTGACCTGGGAGTCAGGAAAGGAATGTGTTCAAACTATGTTTCTGACACTAGCTATATGACTGAGAGTAATTAACAACTGTGGATTAAATGGATCATGGTTGCATTTAGGATTAGAAACAAAAATATTCTTGCTAGGTCAAGAATAATGCATAACTAGCATCCAACTTCATCTTAGTTGCACATTTACACAAGCAGATACAAATGACACCATCGATATATTATCTTAAAGGGTTGTATTGAGACCCAAATCAGATAATATAGACAAAGCAGTTCAAAAACTCTAAAACAGATGAGCATGATAGTTTCAGAAAAATCTGGGAAAACTTATAGGAACTGATACAAAGAGAAGTGAGCAGAATCAGAACACTGCATATAGTAACAGGAATGTTGTAACGATGATGAACTATGAAATACCTAGCTACTCTGATCAATATAACTATCCAAAACAACTCCAAATGACTCAAGATAAAAAATTCTACCTACCAGCAGAGAGAGAACTGATGAAATCTGAGTGCAGATTAAAGTATAATTTTCACTTTTATTTTTCTTCCTTTTTTACAACATGGCTAGAACAGGAATGTTTAAATGATTTCATATTATAACTGGTATCATATTGCTTCCCTTCTCAGATGATGTGGGAGCAGGAAGGAGAATGAAAATTCAGAATTCAAAACATTTTTAAAAGAATGTTTAAAATAAATAAATATTTGTGAAGAAAATCCTTAAATCACAATATAAATTTCAGATATCCATAAATCTATAGCTGAATGGGAACTTTCTTAAGTAACTTTTGATGACTGAAATACAATTCAGGTAGTATTTCCAGTGTTAAATACATATGCATGTATGGATTATGTATGTCAGCCTTTATACGTATATGTGTGTTTTATGTATGTGTATGTATGTATGCACACACATATAAATGTGTGTACATGCGTACATATGTGTGTGCATAGTCAGGACCAAGACAAAAAGAGATAAAGAGAAATGGTAGCAATATATTAGAAAGATTAGTAAGAAACTTTCAAATTGAATTTTGAATTGACTTGCTAGATGTTTACACTGCAAAAAATTTCTACATAGCGAGAAATATCATCTAGAAGTCTACAATAACAGATAGATCATATTGATTGCCTTATCATATCCTTAACTTTAATTATTGACTTACAAATTCCCTCATCCAGAAAAATAAGCAATTTAATATCTTATTTATTAGTACCTCAAGGTCAAGGATGTTACTAACAATCAGAGCTTGCTGTTGAATGACAACTATTTCCACAAAAACAATGTCATCTTTATTCCTACCTATTTTACCCAGTGCTTTCTGAATGAATTTTACAAAGCTAAATTAAGAAGCACTGTGGCTTAATATGTTTCATGTGCTATTTATCCATTAAAATGACAGATTGTGTATCATTTGCTTTTAAAATTAACACCATTAGAACTTCAAGTTCTTTAAAAGAATCATTTCAGACTTTCTCAGTAGGAGACTTGTAAGGGGAAAAATATTGTTTAGAGGGATCATTTCCTTTTTGCCTCATGCAAAACTAGGCAACAAAATAATACTGATTAAAAAAGATGATTTTGAGAGCTTTTCCTTATTTTTCTATCTTTTTTTTCATTTTTGTTTCTTTACCATTTTGATTTTGTTAATAATGTCTTTCAATGACCAGTCTGAAAATTATTACCTGTTTCAAAGTTTTATTTGATTTAGAACTAATGCAATGCCAATAATGTAACTGACAATTGCTTTGAGTATTCATTTCTCTACCAATTCACAGACAGTCAGATTCATTCTCACCTTGTGAGACCCAGTCACCATCAGTCACCTCAGCCTATCAAAGCAGTCAATCTACATAATGGGAAAATGTAAAAACCCTTGGGTCAGAAAAGAACTCTTTCTAGTTGAAAGCTACAGGAATATTCTATTAACAAACATACCATGTAGACTTCCACTATGCATTCAGCACCAGTCACAGAAATGGTGGTTGTCCAGAACCTTTATTTCTAAATGGTCTAGAATATTAATGTTTACATGGTTAAGTTGTAGTTTTGCACAAAACAGATTTGTGAAAATTAAAATACTTCTAGCTTTACATTAACTTATAGTCTGTCACCCACCCCCCAATTCAATAAGTACAACCACAATAAAATGAGGGAAAAAGATAAAATCTTCACAGACATAGTCCCACAAAACAAATCCACATGTTGGCCATGCATGAAGAGGCATGGCTTTCTTTACATGTCAAGTTCATTACCTCTCTGGTAGTGCATTACCTTTTCTGGTTTCATAGTACAGGATTGCATTGATCAGAAATTTAAAGTCTTCCAAAGTTATATTTCTCTACAATGTTCTTGTCACTTTGTAAATTTTTCTCTTAATTCTTCTCAATTCACTCTGTATCAGTTCATTGTGGTCTTCCTGGTTACTTGTGAAAGAATCTATTTCATCATTTCTTGTGTCCCAATTATTTTTCATTACATTCACATACCATAATTAGTTTAATGTTTACCCATTACATGAACACCACCCCCCAATTAGATTCCAATATTTGGTTACCATGAAAAAATATCTAATAAACATATGCACATGCATATCACAAAAAGAGATGTTAAGCACACATTGCTGATAGAGGGTTATATTTCTATAGCATATAGATATAAATATCAATATAGCATGCTTCTAGATATATCTATATAAATATAGACATGTCATGTAGATATGTCTATATAGACATAGCATATGTACACACATATGTGTGTGTGTGTATACACACACACACATATATATATATATATATATATATATATATATATATATATATATATATACATTTGTGTATACACATATGTGTGTATACTTGTATGTCCCTTTCCTTTCTCTTTGACCTCTTTAGGGTATTTGCCTAGTTGTAGTGGTATATTTGTGCCAAAGAACTTGTCCATTTTGATCACTTTGGGGGCACAGCTAAAAACTGCTTTTCAGAATACTTGACATAATTCACAGCTCACACCTCCACAGTATTGCACTAGTGTGCCTATTTTTGCAGCCTCTCCAACATTTGTTATTTTATATTTTTAATTTATTTTCCAGTCTAATGGGTTTGAGGTAAAATCTCAAAGTACCTTGCATTTGCATTTCTCTAATTTTTAGTGATTGCAAGTGTTTTGGTATGAGTGTTGATAACTTGGAATTGTTCCTTTGAAAATCACCTGTTTATATCTTTTGGCCACTTATCTATTGAGGAATGGTTGTTATTCTAATAAATTTCAATCAGTTCAATTTGATATGAGGTCTTTATCAGATAAATTTATGTCAAATTTTTCCCATTCACCTGTTTCCCTTCTAATGTTAGTGATATTAGACATGTTTTTAAAAAGACAAATTTCATATGATTAATCTTGTCCAATTTATCTTTTGTGACCTCTATGAATTATATAGTGAAGAACTCTTCTTCCAGTCATAGATTTGCAAAGTAATTCCTTGCTCCCTTAATTTGTTTAGGAGGTAACTGATCATTTATATTTAGGTCATGTATCTATTTAGATCTTATCTTGGCATATCCTGTGAGATATTGGTCTAAATAGGAATTCTGCCAGTTTTCCTAGCATTTTTCTTGTCAAAAGTAGATTGCTAATTTTATTTTTTTTTAAATGCAATTTATTTATTTAACATATTTGGTTTTCAGCATTGATTTTCACAACAGTTTGAATTACAAATTTTCTCCCCATTTCTGCCCTCCCCCCCCCCCCACTCCAAGATGGCTTATATTCTGGTTGCCCTGTTCCCCAGTCAGCCCTCCCCTCTATCAACTCCCTCCCCTCTCATCCCCTTTTCCCTTCCTTTCTTGTAGGGCAAGATAAATTTCTACGCCCCATTGCCTGTGTATCTTATTTTTTAGTTGCATACAAAAACTTTTTTTGTTTTTGAACATCTGATTTTAAAACTTTGAGTTCCAAATTCCCTTCCCTCTTCCCTTCCCACCCACCCTCCGTAAGAAGTTGAGCAATTCAACCTAGGCCACACATGTATTATTATGTATAACCCTTCCACAATACTCATCTTGTGAAAGGCTAACTACATTTTGCTCCTTCCCAACCCATCCCGCTTTATTGAATTTTCTCCCTTGACCCTGTCCCCTTTCCAAAGTGTTTGTTTTGATTACCTCCACCCCCATCTGTCCTCCACTCCATCATCCCCCTGCCTTTTATTTTTTTTTTTTATCTTCCTCCCTCTTCTTTCCTGTGGGGTAAGATACCCAACTGAGTATGTATGGTATTCCCCCTCAGGCCAAATCTGATGACAGCAAGGTTCACTCATTCCCCCCTCACCTGCCCTCTCCCCTCCTCCCATAGAACTGCTTCCTCTTGCCATCTTTATGCGAGATAATCCACCCCATTCTATCTCTCCCTATCTCCCTCTCTCAGTATGTTACTTTCTCATCCCTTAATTTCATTTTATTTCTTTTAGCTATCTTCCCTTCAACCTCAACTCACCCTGTGTCTGCTCTCTCTATTTTACATATATATATATGCACATACATACACATACATACATATACACATAGATACATACACATTCACTTATATATATACATAAACATATATATATATATATATGCATATTCCCTTCACCTACCCTAATACTGAGGTCTCATGAATCATACTCATCATCTTTCCATGTAGGAATGTAAACAAAACAGTTCAACTTTAGTAAGTCCCTTGCAATTTCCGTTTCTTGATTACCTTTTCATGCTTCTCTTGATTCTTGTGTTTGAAAGTCAAATTTTCTATTCAGTTCTGGTCTTTTCACTGAGAAAGCTTGAAAGTCCTCTATTTTATTGAAACTCCATATTTTGCCTTGGAACATGATACTCAGTTTTGCTGGGTAGGTGATTCTAGGTTTTAATCCTAGCTCCATTGACCTCCAGAATATCGCATTCCAAGCCCTTCGATCTCTTAATGTAGAAGCTGCCAGATCATGGATTATTCTGATTGGGTTTCCACAATACTCAAATTGCTTCTTTCTGGCTGCTTGCAGTATTTTCTCCTTGATCTGGGAGTTCTGGAATTTGGCAACAATATTCCTAGGAGATTTCTTTTTGGGATCTATTTGAGGAGGCGATCGATGGATTCTTTCAATTTCTATTTTGCCCCGTGGCTCTAGAATATCAGGGCAGTTCTCCTTGATAATTTCCTGAAAGATGGTATCTAGGCTCTTTTTTTGATCATGGCTTTCAGGTAGTCCAATAATTTTTAAATTATCTCTCCTGGATCTATTTTCCAGGTCAGTGGTTTTTCCAAGGAGATATTTCACATTGTCTTCCATTTTTTCATTCCTCTGGTTCTGTTTTATAATATCCTGATTTCTCATACAGTCACTAGCTTCCACTTGCTCCAATCTAATTTTTAAAGTAGTATTTTCTTCAGTGGTCTTTTGGACCTCCTTTTCCATTTGGCTAATTCTGCCTTTCAAGGCATTCTTCTCCTCATTGGCTTTTTGGAGCTCTTTTGCCATTTGAGTTAGTCTATTTTTTAAGGTGTTGTTTTCTTCAGTGTATTTTTCAGTATTTTTTTGGGTCTCCTTTAGTAAGTCATTGACTTGTTTTTCATGGTTTTCTCGCATCACTCTCATTTCTCTTCCCAATTTTTCCTCTACTTCTCTAACTTGCTTTTCCAAATCCTTTTTGAGTTCTTCTATGGCCTGGGGCCAGTTCATGTTTTTCTTGGAGGCTTTTGTTGTAGGCTCTATGACTTTGTTGTCTTCTTTAGGCTGTATGTTTTGGTCTTCTTTGTCACCAAAGAAAGAATCCAAAGTCTGAGACTGAATCTGGGCGCGTTTTCGCTGCCTGGCCATATTCCCAACCAACTAACTTGACTCTTGAGTTTTTCAGTGGGGTGTGACTGCTTGTAGATTACAGAGTTCTATGTTCTACGTTTGGGGGGGAGGTGCCAGCTCTGTCAGAGCCGCACTCCTCCTTCCCCAAGGACCCCCAGTCCAGACTGGGCTCAGATCTTCGGCAGGCTGTGCACCCCTGCTGTGATCCGCCACTTAATTCCTCCCACCAGGTGGGCCTGGAGCCGGAAGTAACAACAGCTGTAGCTGCCCCACCTCCGCTGCCCCCGGGGCTGGAAGCCGAACCGCGAACTCCTTCCACTCCCGCAGCTTTTCCCACTAACCTTCTCCGCAGTCTTTGGTGTTTGTAGGTCGAGGGGTCTGGTAACTGCCGCAGCTCACATATTCAGGGCACTAGGGCCCCCTCCGCCCGGCTTCTGGTCTGGATCGTCCACGCCGCTCAGGCTGGGCTCTGCTTCACCCCGTTCCCAGCTCCCAGCTCCCAGCTCCCAGCTCCGTGTGGAATAGAGCTCACCCAGAGACCATCTGGGCTGTCCTGGGCTGGAGCCCTGCTTCCCCCTGCTGTTCTGTGGGTTCTGCCATTCTAGAATTGGTTCAGAGCCATTTTTATAGGTTTTTGGAGGGACTCGGGTATGGAGCTCACTCCAGTCCGTGCTTACCAGCCACCATCTTGGCTCCGCCCCCCCTGCTAATTTTATTTATAAAGTTTTATGCATATGTAAAAAAGTTTTGTCATGTAAAAAACTTTTAAATTGAAAATTAGCAATGTGACATATGTAATTATAGCCTAACCCCTCAAAACGCCATATACAAATATATTGGTAAACAATATCAATTTCACAGTTTTTCATAGATATCTCAATATTGTAATGGACAATTTTCCTATTCAGTCATAGATATGAAAGATACCTCATAAATTCCCAGTTTCAAGGGTCTTCCCTTCTTCTAATGACCTTTAAGTAATTCTATGAAAATGGTCCTAACCAAAGACAGAGCAATTGAGAAACCATAAATTTGATTCTTACTTGGAAAAATCCCCATTTTCAGATTTATTTATAATGTAGATTGTAAACCTCAACCGGAATACAATCCTTACCAGGTGCTTTGCCACATAAGACAAGCCTAATGGCATTCAAAATCTCTTTTTATGTTGTGAGTTTGGCTAGAATTGGATTGATTTCACTCTGAGGGATACAGTCAATGGCTTCAGCATTGTTTGATGATGGTTTGTTGAGAATGTCATGGAAGTGTTTATCTCACCTCACCAGGATCATGTACTTATCACAAATCAATGTGGCTTCCTCAGTGCCAAGTAGTTAAGATGCATGATAGGTCTTTGGTCCATAAACAGACTTCAGGATATCATAAACATTTTTCTGGATTGTTACTATAAGTGTAAAGCTGAATTTTGTCTGTCTTCTTACTGAACCACTAATCTTGCATCTCTTTACACTTTGCTTATACTTTACATTTGATGGAGTTGTACCCTGCTTTCTTGGAGACAGATGAACTATCCTGCTGGTAATCCCTTGGAGTTCTTGTTTTTCATTTAGCAGCTTCTGAATTTCCCCATCATTTTTGTTAAACCAATCTTTATGTTTGTGTGTTTTCTGGCCCAGATAAGTAAACACAATGCTGTATAGCAAATCTCTGAAGGCTGCCCACTCCTTTTCTGATCCATTGTTTCAGTCATGTGTTGGCTCTGCTTTCCCTCAAAGTTAGCAAGAAACTGTTCACTCATAGAGAAGCACTCTAATCTGTTGACATTAAGTCTTTTAATAGTAATATTGTGTTGGGTCCACTGCTTGTATTGAATGTGGATGATTAGCTTGAATAGGATAAGTCTTTGATCAGTCCAGAACTCTGTGCCACACATCACCTCCATCACTCTCACATCCTGTCTGTGTCTTTTCCTTACAATGACATAGTAATTTAAATGTCAATGTTTCCTGTGAGGAGACAGTGTTGGTGTTGAGAAGGTCATGAGACGCACACACGTTTTCAATAGGAAGTGACCATTGCTGTTTCTGACTCCATTCTGCCCAAGAACTCCCTGCTATGTCTGAAAGTATGTGCCCACTCTGGCATTAAAGTCACCCAGAATTACAAATTTGTCTTCTTTTGGTGCATTGATAATGAGGGGTATCCAGGTCTTCAAAAAGTTTTAGTTTTACCTCATCAGGGTTCGTCAGGGTGGGAGCATATGCAATAATGATTGTGGCTGGTACTTTCCCGCAACTAATAATAGCATTGTCGTGAACCTGTCATTCATTCCTTTTGGGAGGCATATAAACTTGTTGACTAGAATGGTTTTGACAGAAGCCTACACCAGCTTCACAGTATTCCCCATCACTGTGGCCACTTGAGAAAAATGTGTATCCATCTCTAACTTCATGTCTTCATTTGCCAGCCTTGTTTCACTCAGGGCTGCTATTTGGATGCGATATCTCACAGCAATAACAGTGCATCCTTTAGATGTACTGAATTTCTTATTGTCCAAATGCTCAATTTATGTTGCTTATCAGGTATTATTACAAATAAATGAATGAATGAATACATTAATAAGTAAATAATATATTAAAAAATCTACTTTTAGATTTTCAACTATCTCTACGCCTTTGTAACACTCTTCAGACACATATCGACTGAGAGAACTACCATCTTTAATTGTCAAACATTAACTGCTTTCTGTGTTTTGCATATTAACTTAGATGAAGTAAAATGCTTTCGAAACCAAAAAAATGGCAATAAGCAAAGACTATGTAACTCTCTCTCTCTCTCTCTCTCTCTCTCTCTCTCTCTCTCTCTCTCTCTCTCTTTCTCTCTCTTTCTCTCTGTCTCTCTGTCTCTCTCTCTGTCTCTCTGTCTCTCTCTTTCTGTCTGTCTGTCTGTCTGTCTCTCTGAAAAGGAAGAAGAATCAAAGTAATGTAATATGGAGCTGTGTGTAAGTAATAATATATACTGATTATAGGTTAACTAAGAAAACTTAGATTCAATATTTTTTAAAAAATGAAATTTAATGGGAATTAAGAAAAAGTTTTCTATTTGGCTTTGAAAATTCCTTTTTTTACAAGTACAAGTTGGGAAAATATGCTAGACAGAAGTTCATTTTAAAAAGATTTCATTAATTCAACAAATATTTATTGAACTTCTTTTACATGTGAAGCATTGTGCCAGTCCCTGGGATTCTATGCTAAAAGTGGAGCAATCTCTGCTTGAGAAGCTTAAATTCTACTGAAGGGTGAGTGGAGGGGGTGGGGATACCATGGACATGGGTAAGAGGACACAAAGTATATGCATAATGAATATAAAGTAATATAGGTTGAAAAGAGGAGCATTAGAACTTGAAACTATCAGGAAAGGCCTCACATAGGCTATGGAACTTAAACTGTGTTTCAATGGAAGTTACTAATGATTTCTTAGTTGCCATATCCATATTTTTTTCTCAATCCTCATTCTCTGCAGTTCTCTGCAACCTTTGACACTGTTTATCACCCTCTCCTGGATACTACTTCTTTCTTGGTTTCCACATTACTCTCCCCTAATTTTCCTCCTACTTATGTGACTACTCTATTTCTTTTGTAAGATTGTCTTCTATACCATGCCCTCTAAACATAGGTATCCTTCAGGGTTGGGGCCTGGGTGCTCTTCTCTCCTTCCTCTATACTATTTCAATTAGTGACCTCTTTAACTTCCATTTATTTAATTACCATTTTGATTCACAAATCTACCTATCCTGTAGAAACCACTCTGCTGACCTCCATTCACACATCTTTTACTGCTTTTCAGACATCTTGGTCTTGGTATACTGTAGACATCTTAAATTCAACATGTCCAAAATCATGCTCATTCTCTTTTCCCCCAAATTCCCCAGCTCTACCACCTTCCCTGGGGTGTATGGGTGTTCAGGGAAAACTAGTATGTCTAGTGTGAGGACTGCTGACCCTCCTTTTTTGGGGCTACTTTCCTCCTTTGGTGTCTACCTGTTTCACCCAACTCGAATCCATAGTCTTTCTTCTCTTCCACTTTCAGAGCAGAGATTTTTTCAGTTTTGTTTTTCTAAGACCAGCACATAGTAGGTCCTACCTAAATGTTTGGTTGCTTGGTTAATTAATCCATGCCTTTTGTTTTCACAGCATATCCATTTCCAAGTTCTCTCTCTCTCTCTCTCTCTCTCTCTCTCTCTCTCTCTCTCTCTCCCTCTCCCTCTCTTTCTCTCTCCCTCTGTTCCCTCCTCTCTCCCTCTCTCTCCCTCTCCCTGTCCCTCTCACTGTCTCCCAGAAACCTTCTGTTATTTCAAAGTTTTAAAATAGAAAACAAAAGCAATTCAGCAAAACTAACAAACATATTAATCATATCTTATAGAATACAAAATATTCCACACAGTTCTCATATCTGTAAAAGATAGGGAGAGCTACACTTTAGTGATTGTAATCTTAGTAATTATAATTATATAGTATTCTGTTTCCTTTTTTGTTTGTCCATTTTATCCATCTGCATGGATCATTGTAATCATTGAGTATATCATTTCTTGATTTTGTTTTACTTTGTATCAATTCAAATAAGTCTTTCCTGCTTTCCTGAAATTCCCATATTTTCTATTTCTTACAGCATGTAATGTTCTATTACATTCATGTATCACAATTTTGTTATCCATATTTGAGTTGATTAATATCTTCTTTGCTTCCCTTTTTGCTACCTCAAAAACTGCGAGGATGAATACTTTGATGCATTTGGAAGCTCTTTTTCTATCTTTGACCTTCCTGAGGTGTAGTCCTACCAGTTGGATCTCTGGTATATTTTAGGCATCTCTTTTTTACATTGTCCCCAAAACCTTCCTTGCCTTTTATTATACTTCTTTAATTGTAGTATAACGACTTCATCAAAAATTGCTCATTTATTTTTTAAACGATTGATTTTTTAATGGTTATTTTTGTGACATTGCCTATAAACTCAATGCCGAAGAATACTATTATGTTGATGATCCTACCGTCACTAGCAATAACAAATCACATTAGGTAGTAGTAAAACAGAGAATGACAAACATCTTGAGATATTTCTTCCCAAGAGGCCTTATTAGACTGATTTTTCTCTTTATGCAATGGGACCCAATGTGGTTTTATTAAATAGTCTGGATTTTGAAGTAAAATACTTGAATTTGCATCCACTCTTTGAAATATACTACTTGTGCAGTTTCAGGCAAGTAAACCCAGGGCCATAGTTTCCTTCTCTGTAACATCATTGGATTAGCTTACCTCTAAGGAAAGTCTGACTTAGCTCTTTAATCTATGATCCTCTGATCTTATTCTTCATCTCTACAAGATGGTGTATAGGTTCCAGGTTTACTGTCTGCTGCTCACATTGGATTTAACAAAATCCAGTCACTTTAATAAGATGCTAAGAGAGATTTTTCCAAACTTATGATGCTATCCAAATTGACTTCTATATTGCTATTTTCTTTGGATAATTTTTTGATTAGAAAATTGGAGTGAATCCATTTAACACACAGGTGGGTATTCAGCACAAAAATATACAAAAACATTACCTGACACTCTGTTCTTTCTTTGATATGTAATCCAAAATTACATAGCCTTTCATTCATAACATTGTCTCACAATGGGCTATATGCTCACTTTCTAATGTGTCATATATCAGATATGTGGCTTCCTGTCATGGTATATCACATAAGTTTAGAACAACAAGACATAAAGATGTGTCTAATAACAATGTCTTCAATGAAACCCACAGGAAAAAAAACCTGAACTAAACATTGAATAGTTTCTTTATTCTAGCTGGAAAAGTTTTCTCTTGTA
Organism: Trichosurus vulpecula; assembly: GCF_011100635.1. Lineage (NCBI taxonomy): Eukaryota > Metazoa > Chordata > Mammalia > Diprotodontia > Phalangeridae > Trichosurus > Trichosurus vulpecula. The sequence continues at coordinate 250,298,255 of NC_050573.1, read as the reverse complement.
CAAATCTGAAAGCTACAGGTGAAACATATGGCAAAAAGTGGACAAAGGACTCATAAAAATAATTTTCAACAACCCCCAAAGATCTGATTTACATTTAATTTGGCCAGTAAACATTATATACTTCTGAATAATATTCTCTGTTCTTTGTGAAATATAAAATTAGTTTTCCATCCTACTCTGGATCATTCCAGATAGAATGACAATCTATTCAGGAATGAATGAATAAAAATCATTTATTAAGTGCTTACTATGTATAAAGAAATTTACATATCACTTGTACTAGTTAATAAGAGTAAAGTTGGGTTGTAGTCATACAGATTTCATCAGTCAGTCTTTTGAATATATTTGTAGGAATTATTTAGATGTTGTTTTTTTTGTCATTATGAAGAGTTCCATTGTGGTTAATCAGGTCATAAAACAGTAGAAACTAGACTGAATAGAAAGAAAGTCATTTAGGTTCTGTAGGAAATGACTATTACAGGTGTTTTTAAAGAAAACTGTTGGCAAAGTTAAAACCAAGGCTATTGATATTTTTATAGTTATGTATATCAAAATTAAATATTTTTAAATATAAAATGCTTTAAGGAATTCAGATCCTGCTTCACTCTGGGTACAGAAACATTGGAGTATTTACACATCATCCAAATTTTAGTACTTTAATGAATATCTCTCATGCTTACCTAACTTTTTTCCTCTTAAAATTAGATATGTAATCAAAATCCATTTAGGAATGGGGATTTCTGCATTTTTTTCTATCTGGATGCTATAACTGCACATGACAATGCATTTTAGCCTTCTTCCTAAAACATGTAAATCACTTTAATAGAGATGGAGTGAATTAGTTAAATGCTTTTTGAAGAAATATCTCTTTTGATAACTGAAGGTAAGCTGAAGCATTTGCTTAGAGGTCATAATTGCTTGGAAATGGAGTATTGGAATATGTATTAGTGATGGATTCAATTCAACAGATACTGATTAAATAGCTATGATATATAAGGCACAGTCAGTGCTAGGTTCTGGTGATGAAAAGTCAGAGGAGAAATATGACTTGTCTTTGCAGAAGCTAGTGAACTTATAGCACTCGAAAACTGGAAAAATGTTTTACATATATTATTACATTTTTACTTCACAAGGAACTTTCAAGATGCTGTTAATTCCTGTTGTTTAGATGAACAAACTGACCCTAGTTACACAAGTAATAATAGTCAGAAGCTACATTTTAACCCAAGGATTCCTGATATTGTTATAGAAAAATAAATTTTGGGTCATTAATTCACCTCCTCAAATAGGAGAGCTGAAAAGGAATTCCAACAGGATTCCTAAGGAGGTTTTGTATGGCAGGATGAAGTACATGCAAGTAGAATCAGAGAAGACAAGAGAAAAAAAAAACTTTAAAGAAGTAAAGCTTCAAGCAAGGTGGCCAGGACCTCAGACCTCAGTCGTCAAGGCATGAAGCAGTTACGCATTTGGGCATCTATTTTGAAGCAGTCTTTTGACTGACTGATAGATGTTATATATGTTATATATATATAATATATATATATATACATATATAATATATATACATATATATACATATATATATATATATATATATATATATATATATATATATATATATATATATGAGACAAAGTTCGCAAATAGTAGTCAATGTTGTAAATCAAAGAACACTTTTCAGGTACTCATCCACAAGAAGCAGTATTAATTTTGTATTCTACACTGCCCTTCATGTTTCAACCCTTTGCCCCCCTGGCTGGCTTACCTGTCATGTAACACACCTTTGATTACTCCCAACATTTCCCAACATCTGCCTATTCTACTCATGCTTGTGTGCTACTGACTGCTGCAAGAGGAAATCACAGATGAGCTAAGTACACTAAAAACACATGTTATCTAACCTCAATGGGCTCTCACCAGAGGAAGGTATTTTTTTCACTCCTCTATAATTGACTCCCTATCACATTACCCAAAGAGTCTGTTCTCAACCTGCTACTGACACCTACCCCTCCAATTTCTCAACTAAGGACTTTGTCTTTTACTTTACTAAGAAAAGTTAAGCCATTTGCTACAAGTTTCCTCTCCTCCCTTCAAATTCACCTCAAAATCCCTTGACATTATCCTTACTCTGTTCTTTAGTATCTGATTATGTAGTGTCCCTTTTTCTTACCAAAGTAAGCCCCTCCACATGTGGCTTTCACCATATCCACTCCTGATTTTTAGATAATAACAACCTCTTTCATCCACCACTATCTTCAATCTATCTACAGAATCCTTTTCCTCTGCCTTCAGATTTATTTGGCTAGGCTGCCATTTAAAAAGAAATAAACTTTTATGATATGCTACCATTCCCTCAAGTTATAATCCTATAACTATCATCCTTTTGTCAGAAAAAAAACTTTAACAAAGAAAAAAAGCTACCTACACTTACGCCCTCCTCTTCCTCTACTCCTTATGATTCAAAAACTTTTGCAATTTGGGTTATTTTCCATGACTCAATGGAAACTGTTCTTTTAAAATTCACCAATAATTTCTTGACTGCTGAATGTATTCCCAGTCCTCATCCTTCGTGAAATCTCTGTAGCATTTGACATTCGATCACCTTCACCTCCATGATACGTTTTCATCACTAAGCTTTTGTGATACTACTCTCTTCTACTTCTCTTATCAATATCACGGTTGTTTATCAGTCACCTTCACTGTTTCATCGTGCATGTCATGCCAAATAATGCTGTGTGAATCAAGAGTTATCTCCAACCATAAGGTAGACACTCTTTTCTCCTCTTTCTAAGTCTCTTCCTTCATAGTTTCATCAGCTCCCTGGGGTTTCATTATCATGTCTTTTGACCCACAGGCTCTACTGTGAGTTCTGTATCTTGGGCATTTCAGACTGGATATCTGGATATATTTTAAACGCTGTGTTCAAATCAGAATTAAGTACTTCAAAACCTACCACATTTCATAATTTCTATCAAGCATATCACTATATTTTCATTATCAGAGGTTAACAACCTGAAAGTCATTCTTGACTCTATACTCTCATTCATCATCACATATATCCATTCAGTTTCCAAATTGTATTCTTTCTATTTTCATGGTTTTTCTTGAATCTATACCCTCTGCACTCAAATGGTGACCACTTTAATTCAGGCACTGATCAATTCTCCCCTAGCAATAAAAGAGAATAATAGCAATAGCTTATTAATAGTTCTTCTTTTTCAAAACTCACACCTCTCCAAACTATCCCCTACCAAAATCACCGAGGTAATTTTTCTTAATTGCGTAGTTGACTGTATCACCTTCTTATCCAAAAGTTCCAGCAGCTTCTTATTCTCTCTAGAACAAAATGTAGATTCTTCTATTGGGCATATCTAACTATTGTACATTAGGTTCTTCCCATGCATTTTTAATGCATTGTTCCTCATACATAGCACATCTCTCATCCAAGTACCATTGCACTGACTATTCCCTTGGACCCCTCAATCCCTGATGTAAGCTTAGAATTTACTCCTTCAATATACTTTCTTCTCAGCAGTACATGGCGCATACTCAAAAATTGACCATGTACTAGGGCATAAAAACCTCACAATCCAGTGCATAAAAGCAGAAGTAGTCAAAGCATCCTTTTCAGATCATGATGCAATAAGAATCATTTTTAATAAAGAACCATGGAAAAATAAGCTAAAAACTAATTGGAAACTAAATAATTTAATTCTAAAGAATGAGTGGGCCAAAGAACAAATCAGAGAAACAATTAATAACTTCATTCAAGAGAATGACAATAATGAAACAACATACCAAAACTTATGGGATGCAGCAAAAGCAGTTCTTAGGGGAAGTTTTATATCCCTAAATGCCTACATGAATAAAATAGGGAAAGAGGAGATCAATGATCTGGGCAGACAGCTGAAAAAGTTAGAAAAAGAGCAAATTGAAAACCCCCAATTAAATACCAAATTAGAAATACTGAAAATCAAAGGAGAGATTAATAAAATTGAAACCAAGAAAACTATTGAATTAATAAATAAAACAAAGAGCTGGTTTTATGAAAAAAACAATAAAATTGATAAACCTTTGGCCAATTTGATTAAAAAAAAGAAAGAAGAAAATCAAATTACCAGTATCAAAAATGAAAAGGGTGAGGTCACCTCTAATGAAGAGGAAATCAAAACAATAATTAGGAATTATTTTGCCCAACTGTATGCCCATAAATTTGACAACCTTAGAGATATGGATGAATATCTACAAAAACATACACTGCCCAGGCTAACAGAAAAGGAAATGAAATTTCTTAATAACCCCATATCAGAAAAAGAAATTGAGCATGCCATCAATGAACTCCCTAGGAAAAAATCTCCAGGGCCAGATGGTTTTACATGTGAATTCTATCAAACATTTAAAGAACAACTAATTCCAATACTTTGCAGACTATTTGGGAAAATAGGTGAAGAAGGAGTCCTACCAAATTCTTTTTATGACACAAATATGGTACTAATACCCAAACCAGGTAGAGTCAAAACAGAGAAAGAAAATTATAGACCAATTTCTCTAATGAATATTGATGCAAAAATTTTAAATAAAATATTAGCAAAAAGATTGCAGCAACTCATTATGAGAATAATACACTATGACCAGGTAGGATTTACTCCAGGAATGCAAGGCTGGTTCAATATTAGGAAAACTATTAGCATAATTGACCATATCAACAACAAAACTAGCAAAAACCATATGATCATCTCAATAGATGTAGAAAAAGCCTTTGACAAAGTACAACACCCATTCCTATTAAAAACACTAGAAAGTATAGGAATAAGTGGAACCTTCCTCAAAATTATAAATAGCATCTACCTAAAACCTTCGACAAGTATTATTTGTAATGGGGATAAACTAGATGCATTCCCAATAAGATCAGGGGTGAAACAAGGATGTCCATTATCACCTCTATTATTCAGTTTGGTACTAGAAACATTAGCTGTAGCAATAAGAGAAGAAAAAGAAATTGAAGGAATTAAAATAGGAAAAGAAGAAACTAAATTATCACTTTTTGCCGATGATATGATGATTTATCTAGAGAATCCTAGAGAATCAAGTAAAAAACTACTTGAAATAATAAACAACTTTAGCAAAGTTGCAGGATATAAAATAAACCCACATAAATCCTCAGCATTCCTATACATTACTGACAAAGCTCAACAGCAAGAGATAGAAAGAGAAATTCCATTCAAAGTTACTGAAGGCACTATAAAATATTTGGGAGTCTATTTGCCAAGACAAACCCAGGGCCTATATGAACATAGCTATGAAACACTTTGCACGTGAATAAAATCAGATCTAAATAAATGAAAAATATCAGTTGCTCATGGTTAGGCCGAGCTAATATAATAAAAATGATAATTTTACCTAAATTAATCTATCTATTCAGTGCCATACCAATCGAACTACCAAAAATTATTCTACTGAGCTGGACAAAATAATAACAAAATTCATCTGGAAAAACAAGAGGTCTAGAATATCTAGGGTATTAATGAAAGACATGCTAGAGAAGGTGGCTTAGCCACACCAGATATTAAACTGTACTACAGAGCAGCAGTCATCAAAACTGCCTGGTACTGGTTAAGAAACAGGGGTGTGGATCAGTGGAATAGGATAGGTATACAAGTAGAAATCAACAAGTTTAGCAATCTACTCTTTGATAAACCCAAAGAGGCCAGCTTCTGGGCTAATAATTCACTATTTCACAAAAACTGTTGGGAAAATTGGAAAATGGTAGGGCAGAAACTGGGCATAGACCAATATCTTACACCATATACCAAAATAAAGTCAAAATGGGTTCATGATTTAGAAGTAAAAGCTGATACTCTAAGTAATTTGGGAAAGCAAGGAATAGTTTACTTATCAGATTTAAGGAAAAGTAAAGAATTCATGACCCAACAAGAGATAGAGAACACTACAAAATACAAAATGGATAATTTTGATTATGTCAAACTGAAATGTTTTTGTACAAAAAAAGCCAATGCAACAAAAATTAGGAGGGAAGCAGAAAATTGGGAGAAAATCTTTGCAACTAGCACCTCTGATAAAGGCCTCATTTCTAAAATATACAGGGAACTGAGCCAAATATATAAGAATACAAGCCATTCCCCAATTGAGAAATGGTCAAAGGATATAACAGGCAGTTTTCAGAGAAAGAAATTAAAGCTATCTATAGGCATATGAAAAAATGCTCTGGATCACTACTGATTAGAGAAATGCAAATCAAAACAACTCTTAGATACCACATCTCTCCTGTCAGATTGGCTAAAATAACAAAACAGGAAAATGATAAATGTTGGAAAGGATGTGGGGAAATTGGAACATTGTTCCACTGCTGGTGGAGTTGTGAGATGATCCAGCCATTCTGGAGAGCAGTTTGGAACTATGCCCAAAGTGCTATAGAAATGTTCATACCCTTTGACCCAGCAATACCACTTCCAGGGTTGTATCCCAAAGAAATCACACAAGCGGGAAAAGGACCCATATGTACAAGGATATTTATAGCGGCCAAGAATTGGAAATCAAAGGGATGCCCATCAATTGGGGAATGGCTGAACAAGCTTGGTATATGAAGGTGATGGAATACTATTGTGCCATAAGAAACGGGGACGATGCAGACTTCGTAACAACCTGGAAAAACCTACACGACATAATGCTGAGTGAGCGGAGCAGAGCCAGGAGAACGTTGTGCACAGCCACAGATATATGGATTCTGTGAGGACCAACCCTGACATACTTCGCTCTTCTCAGCAACCTAAGGTGCAAGGACAACTCCAGGGGACTCACGATGGAGAACGCTATCTTCATCCAGAGAAAAAACTGTGAAGTTTGAATACAGATTGAGGCTCACTACATGCTCGCCTTTTTTTCTTCTCTTTCGTTTTTGTTTTTGGGTTCTCTTTTTTTTTTTGGTTCTGTTTCTTCTTTCTCATGATTCATGCCATTGGTCATAATTCTTCTCCGCAACTTGACTAGTGTATAAATTAATTCAATGTGAAGTTATACGTGATAGTTATATGAGATTCCATGCCGTCTTGGGGAGGGAGGGGGGAAGGAGGGGAGAAAATCTGGAACTCAAAATTATGTAGAACCGTGTGTGGTAAACTAAAAATAAATAAATTGAAAAAAAAAGAATTTACTCCTTCATTTTTGCCTCCTAGAAATCTTTACTCATTTCAAAACTCAGTTCAAACACCAGGTCGTTCCTGATCCACCCAACTTCAGTCATTAAAAATGTCTTACAACATGAGCTCCTTAAGAACAGGCCTTTCTTTCTATCTCTAGAAAATAAGAAGTACCTGGAAGATAGCAAGCACTTAATCGATGCTTGTTGACTGACTTTAATTTTTTCCCTCCCTCCCTAACTTCTATTTAATTACCTTGCATTTATTTTGCTTATACTTATACATATTATCTCTGACAATATAATGTAAACTCACTGTGAGCAGGAACTGTTTTATATTTTATCTTGGTATCCCAAGAACCTAAGCTAATGCCTGGCATAATCTGTAATGATATCCTCATGACCATGACAGAGAAGTGAGCATTTGATTAATGTCACTAGAGGGATGTATAATTGGTTGAACAAACACACTCCAATTTTATGGGTTAATTAATCTCAAAGCCAACAAGATATTGGCAACTAATGATCTCCTTGTCCCTGTCATATCCAAAAGAATTTATTAATGACTTTTATAAAGATTTGAAAGACAGCCTTTGTAACTTATGATTAAGACAAAGTTAGGTGACTAGGAGGCCTAGCTAATACATTGAATAATAGAATAAAAATGGTTAGTCTCAATGAATTGGAAGAATGGAACAATTTCTAAGATGATATTTAATATGGATAAAGCTAAAGAACTGAAGTTAGGAATTTTAAAATTACCACTACAAATATAGAATAAGGGGGATGTGGCTTAACACAAATTCATGTGACTAAGACAGCCTAGAAAAATATAAGATTTGGATGGGGTGGAAGTGAGGTGAAGCAACACGCTAACTGCTTTTAAAGACTATAATATGTCAGAGAGAATGTGTTTCTTTTATGTAAGTACCAGAAAGAAGAGTAAGAGCTAAATGTTCTTTCACTAAAAGTTAAAGGTACGAAACGGTAGTAGCTTACTCAATATATGGACCTTTTTATTTTTTTTAATTAAAGCTATGTAGAAATGGAATAGACTAATACGATAGTATTATTTACTATCGTTGGATTTTTAAAAAAAAAAAAAACTATTACATGCAATTACTTCTAACATTCATCTCTTAAAATTCCTAAGTCTCTCCAAAATACAGTTTAAATGTCAACTCACATATGAGGCCTTTCTTGGTCTCCCCAACTATAGTGCCCCCTCCACATTTACTCTAATTTTACCTTGTATATACGTTGCATTTGCTTATATGTCACATTAATCAACAAGCATTATTATGCACTTACTATGTGCTGGGCATTCAGCTAAGTGCCGGATATATACAAAGAGAAAACAAAAAAAAATAAACAAAAATACAGTGGTCCTCTCTATAAAGGAGCTCACAGTCTAATGGAGGAGAGAACATGAAAATGATTATATGGGAATAAGATATAGGCAGAATAAATTGAAGGCAATTTCAAAAGGAAGGCAATAGCATTAAGGGGTATCTAGAAAGGATATTTGAAAGAAGACAAGTCAATAGGAAGAGAGAAGGAGGTGGGGGAAACATAGGCAGATGGCATGGTCAGTGTAAAAGCCTGATTCAGGAGAAGGAATGTACTGTTAAAGGAATAACAAGATCAGTATCATTAGGTCATATATAACATGAAGAAGAGGAAGGTTTAAAAACACTGGACATGTAGGAAGTGGCCTGGTTATGAAGGACTTTAAAAGCCAAATACAGGATTTTATATTTGGTTGTGACTATAGATACATATATTATATTTTGTTTTTCATTGAGATGATTAAATCTATAGGGGAGGATACGATAAGCAAGAGAGTGTCAGGAAAAAAGTGAAGGCCAAGGGCAAAGTCTTAAGAGATGACAATATTTAGTAGTGAGAAAGAAGAAAAACTGTTAGTGGATAAAGCAAGGTCGAAAAAGGTTTATCAGCAAGGTAAGAGTGCAGTATCATAAAAAATCAAGTGAAAAGAGTAACCTAGAAAATCTAATTATGATTGTGTAAAATTCTACAAAGATATCAATGTTCTGATGAGTCTGTTATTTTACCTATGTGGATTTCTATTTCATATATATATCTTTGATGATACAATTTTCAATGTTTCTTCCAAATTCCTTGTTTGTAGCATGCAATGCTCCTCTCAGATCTGGAATGTGTTGCTCTGTTTTCTCTGGATTACGTCCATTTTCAGGTGTATCGTAACACTAACAGCATGCTGATATTAAAAAGTTCGGTGTGTGTGTAAATATACACACACACATATATACATATATACACAGAAATACAGATATATACACATACATTCATGTATATATACGTGTGTATATATCTTCATAACTTCAATGATTCTCCTTTTACAGTATAGATGGCACCAAAATATGTCTCTAATAATGAATTCACTCCTAAATTGTACATCTATATATTTGACATCTAGATGTCCATTCACACATTGAACTCAATATATCCCAAATCAAATTAACCACCACCTTTCTCCCAAAACCTTTTGCTCTTCCTAACTTCTCTACATTGAGAGAAATACTACTATCTTAGTTGCCTGACCACATCAGCATCAGCATCATCCTTGATTTCTCTCTCTCTCTCTCTCTCTCTCTCTCTCTCTCTCTCTCTCTCCCTCTATCCTTCCCTCCCTCTCTCTCTCTCACTTTTTTTTTAAAAATCAGGAATCATATATTTAAATCTAGAATGGCTCACATAGGTCATCTAGTTAAAACCCCTAATTTGACTGATGAAAATGAGGCCTAGAGAGTTTATGACTTGCTTAAGGACACACAGTTAATATATATTGTATCCGGAATGTAATTTCTTGTCCTCCAATTCCAAATGCAATAATCTTTCTTTCTATTGCTTCTTGTCCTGTTAGTTTTTCTACTCATTCCTCTTCTAATCTCATGGGAAAGTGTGTCTCTAAGTCTCCTGGGGCTTGCAATCCAATCTCACTTTTACAGGTTCAATCAATGGGGATTAGCAGCCAGCTTGTTTCCCCCAAAATATTATGCCTCAACAATGCTTGAATCTCGATTGTATACAGTTCACTTCTTTTTTCTGAGTCAATGCTTTTCACAGTTTGAATATGTTCTCTTTGTTCATTCGATATCTGATAGTCACTGAGATATAAGCAACTGATATATTTTCCTTGTGCAATTGTAGGATACATCACTAAGTTGATGGTTTGAGAGCAAAATTGAGAGAAAAATTAAAAAGAAAAATTAAAAGAGGAAAAAGGATTCAATCCCCATTATAAAGTAATCTATAAGCAGCATGCCTAATAGATAGGGCACTGAACTTGGAATCAAAAGTATATTGGTTCTCATACACTTATTAGCTGTGTGAACCTAGACAGGTCCATTAACTTCTCTGGACCTCCATTTGTTCATTGGTAAGATGAGGAAATTGGATTCAAAGGCCTTTCAAGCCCTTTCTAGTTCTAAATCTATGTTCTTATCAGAGGAACATCAACATAGAGGAAAACCTACTGGGATACCATATACTTTAGAGGCCAATTTTCAAAACCTGGATGTCTCATAAGACCACTTTAATTCAACTAAAAATAAGAATTAATTTAGTGGTTTCAATTTTATTAAATGCTTGTTATGTGCCAGGTGCTGTTTTTGGTGACAGAAAGATAAAAATAAAACAGCCCTTCCTTCAAAAAATTTACATTCTATTATATTCAAAACCACCTCAGCCCACGATTCCCACAAAAACTTCTCCACCTCCTCCCAGCAACGTTCTCACACCAGCAATGCCTCAGCCCTGAAGTCCTCCTCCTCCAAATGGTGATTTTCTTCTCAGAAACTCTATGTAAGAAAAGATATATGGCTGGAATGCTCATTTCAAATCTAGCTCAGCCTATAACTCCACTTTGTTCCCCAAGGACATCTCCTCCCCTACCCCACCAGCTTTTGGGTTCCTTTATATGTATTGTCTTCCTCCATTAAAATACAAGTTCTTTGAAGGCAGCAATTGTTTTCATTTTTGCAAGTATTTGTATTCTTAACACATAACACAGTACTTACTCTACAAACACTTGATAAATACCATATCTATCTTTTGTATGTGTGTGTATCTATATCTATCTCCTCTCTTAAAATTATGCCTTTGCAACTAGATGCATATCTTCATTTCTCAATCTGGTTTCAGGGGTTTTGAACTCCATATCCCTTCATTTTTCTCTTGAGGATTGGGTTCACCATTTAGATAGATATGAGCATAGAACAGATGAAAACTGTGAATATAATGGAAATTATAAGGAATATAATAAAATATAATGGAAAAGTTCAAATGGAAATTATGAAAAGCAAGTAGAATCTGAAGAGTTTGATAAAACAATTGTTCAAGAAGTTGTCTATGGTGCTTTTCAAAACATGAGAATGGGAAAATAAATGTTTTTTTCTCATATTTGGTCTGAAAAAGAGAGTTAAAATGTAACAACTATTGCTCTTTTTTCTGTCCAATCTGAGCAAAATCATACTTTCTGAGATTGGGGAAAAGTAACCTCTAAAAAAATAATAATGGCTGGTGCTGAATCAAAAGCAAGTAATTAAAACTTATTCATCTCTAAGTTTTTAAATAGCAAAAATCATCTCATATCTTAAATCTTAATGTAACTCTTCCATGTTAATGTAGAGCTATCCAAAAGATTTAGTCAAGAACACAAATAAATGCTTACTTCAGTGTCTATTTGCCACAAAAGATGACTATTGAAGAAGAAAAATAATGAGTGCATATACATGTAAATATGTATACGTGTGTGTTGTATGTTTTACGAACACACACAACATAACACAAACACACACACTAGAATCACAGAACTACAGCTGTAAGACAACTTAAAGATCATATAGTCTTATTTCTTCATTTTAATATTGAATAAATGGAAAATCAGAGATTAAGTTATTTCCCCATGGTCACGCAGATGGGGACAAAGAGGTTAAAAATTGAGCCCAGGTCCTTTAACTCCAAGGCCAGTGCTTTATTTGTGCAGTATCCAGAAGTTGTGGTTGTGACTGTTAAAGTAGTGGTTGTGTTTATGGTTGTTGTTATTAATGCCAATGGTGCTAATAATAATAACACTACAACAAGGTTGTCCCCCACTTGTTGCATGAGGCTCTTACTCTATGGCTCAAAGGGAGGCAATAATAAATATCTCTAGCCTCTTCTCCCCCGCCCTTCTCCAAGGGAGACTTTCATTCCTGATAGGAGAGGAAGCAGGACATTCAAGGAAGAGGCTTACTATTCTGTTCTCCTCAGAGAATAGAGGAGGGTGTACAGGGATAGAATTTTCTCTATCTATTCTTTTCAATAATGTTAATCTAGGGGATGTGATTTTTCAGATTCAAGCTAAATTTTTGATATTTGGGAAAAGGAAGACCCAAGCTTTATATCAAAGACTTGACTGTTTTCACACCAAATACCAGTTCCACAGTGAAGACACACAGTGAGGAGCAAGGAAACCCATCTATCCAACTTGAGAGCAAATTAGAAATCAGTGGAAGTATACACAAGGGAATATGTAACAAACAAAATAGAGTGAAGCCCTCCCATTGCTTATGAGGGGGGAGAGAAAGAGAGAGAGAGAGAGAGAGAGAGAGAGGGGGGGGGGGAGGCAGTTGCAGATCTCACAAAAGGGGAAATTCACAAAGTCTCCATTGTAGCAAGATAAGGATGATGGAGACAGTCAGTTCCTTTCATGTCAGCTTCTTCTCAGAATCTTTTTTACCTTTAGCAAGCAGAAGTGGGGTTGGCATCATTGTCTTCTCTCTGAAGGTGGAAGGCAGAATGACCTGAAGTGACTCTAGATCATGAATTACCTGAAGAACCCACAGAAGAGGCCAAAGAGATTGACGATCTTAAACTTTTCCTCTCTCCTACTCTCACCAACTCCATCTCATTACTTACTCAGGCATGAGGCATTAATCTATACTAATGAGGAAAGTGTTCCATACCAATGAGTTTTTGGAATCGGGTTATAATAATCATAATGGCAAAAACAGGAAGAATAATGATGACAATAACAACAGCAGCAATTAGAAAAATAATACCTAGTGTACAATTATCTCTTTTATAGAGTTTTATAAGACATTTTGCAAATATTATTTCATTTGATTCTCACAGAGACCCTTGAAGGAAAATCTTATTATTATTTTCATAGTCCAAATGAGGAAACTGAAGTAATTAGAAATTAAGTGACTTATATGGGGTAATACAGCTAACAAATGGCTGAATCAGGAATCAAATTCAGGTGCTCCTGACTACAGGAACAAAGTCAAAGATTTTATCTGCTATGCCACAGTATCTTTAAGATATCAACCCTTTTTGATTGGGAAAATTATATTGTTTAAAATGCCCAGAATAAGCACGATTGTATGAGGAACACTAATGAAAAGCAGCCCCTCAGAGGTAAAAATATTTATTTAAAGCAAAGATAAAATGTTCTATTTCCTAGCATTGAACTTATATATGAATGATATGAAAATTTGGCTGGCCAACTTTGATACCCAGAACTTTGGTGACTATGAGACAACTGTACATTACCTATTTGTGATGTCTCTGACAAAAATGTACATTTTGGTTTCTTAGTATAAGAAAGAGGTGAGCCATTTCACAAAAGAAGTCTTACTTTAGAGAAGCAGAATTCATCAAGAACAGACCTCCAGGTGGTCTGAGAAGAGTCCTCGGAGCTGGATCCAAGAAATTACTTAGGGGGTACACCACAACCCAACTTCAAAGCCTGCATTACCATTTTGGGCTTTAAAAAAGCTGATCTGGAGGCACCAAATGGAGGTCAAAGCTATTATTTTTCCATTCTCTTTCACTGCAATCTAGTGCCAGAGCACTGGAAACCCCTCAGAGACCAGCCATATGAGCTGACTTGGACAAGTTTTGTAAACTATTCTCCAACTGATAAGTAGTCAAATGCTTTCAACAAGAACTTTTAAAAGGAAAAAAGACAAGCTATCAATAACCATATAGAAAAATGTCCCAAATCACTAGTAATTAGAGAAATTAAAATTAAAGCAACTCTGAGGTTCTATTTCACAACTATCAAATTGGCAAAGATTAAAAAAAGGAAAATGACAAATAACTAGTTGAGTGGATGAGTATGCTTATTAATGCCTTGATGGGAGATCTATGACTTGGTCCAACCATTCTGAAATGCAATTTGAATCTATGACTTGAAAGTTATTAAATTTTGCATAAATAGAGGAAATATACTTATAGCCTTTGTATATTACACAACCAGATATTTATTTCAAGTACTACTTAGCTCAGTTCCTGCATAAGGATTACCTCTTCTTTGCATTTCCACTATTTCATATGGGGGGGGTAAAAATATATTTTGGCTTTATGCCCCAAAAATACACCAAGGAAGAGACAACTAAAAATAATTATAATTGGTTATCTTTCTCATGTTGTTCAATCTCTATGAAAAACTATGAATAAATGAAATATTAACTCTCATTCTCTGTTTCTGCACGGGAGAAAGACAAACTATACTTCAACCACCAACCCAATTAATATTGACTGAATAAAAATATTGTTATAACCAAATGGCAAATTTCTTCAAAATCTCTTAGAGAATACTTAAGAAGGATGATATAGTACACTGATTTAAATAATAATATATGATTTCTGAATTCTGGAATTTTGGGGAAACCTTAGAATTGGATCTGAATAACATCTCTTTCTAGACCATTCTCTTCTTATTTGTGTTGATGATGTAGTAAAAACAATTTTCTCACTTTAATAAAGTTTTTTTCCAATTGATAAAGAGAAAAAATTAGAACCAGTTTTCAGTTTCATATTGCATTTAAGTATCTTCAATGGGAATATGATTTTAATCATGCTGGCACTGTCAAGGAAATGGCAAACCACTCTAGTATACTTGCCAAGAAAACCCCAAATGGGGTCACAAAGAGTTGGTCATGAATGAAATGACTGAACAACAACGACTCTCTTTACTTGTACAAATTACAATCTATCCTGAGAACTTGCCTTTCTGTGAATCTTCCATAGTGAAAATAGTCAATATTCTGGAGGTCTTCTGTTGATCCTTTTAGCCTTTCCTTTATAGAAAGGCAGATCTTGGACTACACTATTTCTCACTCTCACTATGTGACCAACCCATCTATTTTTCTGATCACACATTGCCTTCAAATGTCTTTTATATCACTTCTTGTACCTAAGTCTTCAATGGTAAGATATTGTATTTAAAACCACCATATACCACTGAATGGTATAGTAGATAGAGTACTTGGCCTGAAGCCAGGAAGACTCAACTTCCTGAGTTCAAATCTGGCCTTAGATACGAGCTGTGTGACACTGGGCAAGTCATTTAACTCTATTTGCCTCAGGTTCCTCATTTGTAAAATGAGCTGGACAAGGAAAGGGCAAATCACTCCAGCATATTTGACAAAAAAACTTTAAATGGTGTCACAAAGAATAGGTCATAACTGAAAGCTACTAAACAGCAACAATATATCAATCTACAGCCTAAGTGTATATGAGTGTATATATATATATATATATATATATATATATATATATATATATATATATATGCATATATATAAACATGCATACATACGTAACTCATTTGTGTATATATATGTATATGTATCTATATACATACTTACATATATATATATATATATATATATATATATACACAGAGAGAGACAGAGAGAGACAGAGACAGAGACAGAGAGATGGTCAAAACAGGAATTTGTTTTATCTGATTATGCTTATTTCTTATAAGGGAGTGGGTTTTTTGTGTTTTTTCTCAAGGAAAGTGGGGGGGAAGTTTGACAGTTGAAAAAATTAATTAGAAATACATTTTAATTGTGGTTTTCAAGGAGTTCAATGATTTTTAACTTATCTTTCCTTGATGTTTTCATTGTCATTTTAATATATCATATATCTGACATTTTCTTCTATTTTTCTTATTTTGTTCTAGTATTTCTTGCTGTCTCATTCGATATTTTTTCTCCTGTTTAGTCTAGTCTGGTGTTTAACAGATCAGTTACTTGTATATGTTTCTCATCTTTGCTTCTAAGCTTTCTTCCAATTTTTTTCTTCACTTGGGCCTTCATTCCTTCCTTCTTTTCATATACTTGCTGAAAATTCATTTTGTTTCCTTCAAGTCACTGTTTGCAGTGGTTTTAAAACTACACACAACTTCTTTTGTAGCTTCCTAGATTCATAATGACCCTTTAACACTGTTTTTTTTTGTCTTTTTTGACTTAGTAATCTTTCTAGCTTGATCAGGGCTTCACAGAATGGCCAGCCTTCAACCCTGCCATGCTTTTCAGGTGGATTGGTCAGTTATGCTTGTTCTCACTCAAGGTCTCCTGAGTTTCTTGACTAACATCTCCTTCTTTGAGTTAGGCCTCCCAGACCTTCAACCTCAGAGCACTAGATCTTCAGAATCTTCTCTATAATCCCAAGGGGAAAAAGCGATATGGGCTTAGAGCCCCTGCGTCGTCATTGTCCTTTTCTAGGACAACCAGTATTTCTGGTCATTCCTGTCCCTGAGAGCTTCCAAAATCCCCAGTCTCAGGTTTTCTGATCACCTTGGAGCTGACCATCCTGGGGATTTTTTGGCCCACTGCCTTTTTGTTCTCTGACTCTGAAGGCTTGTTTACTTGCACCTGGACTGGCTTTATTGATAGGACTCTTTCCTACTGTAGTTCAGGTGCAAGGGAATTCACTTACTGCATTTTCTTATTGGATTTCTTGGTCATTATCTGGTAAATTTCAGATTTGTGCTCTAGTAGATATATTGAGCACTGAGCAGTATACATCCATTCAGTTAGTCATTTTGACTAAGAGTTGCTTTTGTTTGCTTATATTTAAATAACCCAAAGCTGCTATGATTCTTTTAGATAAAGAACCTATTTACATCTAGTTTACTTTTAAGTGACTGATAATTGTGGAAGGCGTAGAAACACTAATCTTTACATAGATCATAAATTTAAAATGCTATTTGCAAAACTTGTTGCCATTGTCTCCCTCAAAACTACCTTCTATTATCTTCTACATTTCAATGATTCTCTTTTCTTGTCTTTTTTTCTTTTTTAAGAACATTAAAATGAGAGTCCTCTCTCTCATGACAGTCCTCTCTCCCACCGTCTTTCCCCACATCAAAAAGAAACAAAAATAAAACTGAACAAGAAAAAAAAATTCCTTTTGATAAATAAGCAGAGAAAAGCAAAATTTGTCCACATATTGACCGTGACAAAAACAATGTCTGCCTCATTCTGCATCTCTTTGTCAGGAGGTAAGAAGCACAATTTACCATTGGTCCTCTGGATTTGTGGTTGGTCAATGCATTGATCATATTTTTGAAGGTTTTGGACTTGATTTTTCTTTACAATGTTGGAGTCATAGTATAAATTTTTCTACTGTTCATCTCATTTCATTTTGCATCAGCCCCATCACATGTTCCCAGATTTCCATGACTCATTTTCATTATTTCTGAAGTATAATTAAAACAGAAGTCTTACCAAAAAGTCTTATATTCATATGGAGAGATAAAACAATAGCTATAGAGTCAGAAGGCACTTAAGAGTTGAGTTAGGTCCCTGCACTTTACAGATGAGGACATTGATGCTCAAAGAGTGTAAGTGAATCATCCAAGATCACACAGTATTAAGTCACCAAGGCAAGACTTAAACACAGGTCCTCAGAATTCAAATCCAACATTCCTTCCACTATGCAACACCAACTCACTTGGTGTTGCATCTCTTTAATAACTTCAACTTCACTACAACATGGTAATAAAGTCTTTACGTTTACATTTGTCCATCTCCCCTATGGAGGAATTGACACATCTTATTTAAACATTGAATTTACTATAATAATAGCCACTGGCTTTCCACATGCATCATTTATTCTAATTGTGATTAATTTTGATCTTTTCTGTTACCAGCCAATGATCTGATTCTACACAAATATCTCATTCTAAAATGTCTATTACTCTCATCATGATTTTTTCCTTCCTAAGATAGACTCAATTTCATGTTTCTCAATAGCATAGGATACTTATGATGAAGTATTCATATTCTCTTCCCCTTTAAAAAAGCTTTATATTTGATGAAAAGTACAGCTATTCTAATATGTTGATAAGGCAAGTGCAACAATATTATCAATATTATTTTTGGTGGAGACCACCGATTTCATTGGCATGGGGAACTGCCAGTACTGAAACCCTCTCCACTTATGTAGAGCAGTAACCCCTTGAGTCTCAGAAAATGGTCTGGTTACAAGAAGGTTAAATTATTTGACTATGGTCCTAGAGATAAAGTGTCTGAGGCCAGACTTGATCTCAGGTCTTGAAGATTCTGTGGCAGGACCTCTGTCAACTTAGTAATATTGACCTATAAACAAAAACAAAAAAAAATTGTTTTCATTTCTATAGTGAATTAAGTTTGGGAAGTGCTTTCCATATATTATCTCATTTTGTCATCACAACTCTGGGAGGTAAGTGCTATTCTTATCCCCATTTCAAAAATGAAGAAACTGAGGCAGACAGAGGTTAAATTATTAGCCCAGGGTGACACCACTAGTCAAAGACTGAGGCCAAACTCAAACCCAGGTCTTCTTTCTTCTCTATTAGTACTCGAGATGCTGGGCTACCTTGCTACTTGCACAGAAGAAGAATGAGGCCTCAAAAATGTAATAAAAATATCTATGTTCATAAACTTCAGAAAAATTTACTTCATCATAGTAGTAATCACATTGCCCATGTTTTCATGTTTCTTGAAATAGGCATTCACTGAGTTAAAATAAGGAACTAGGGCAGAATACATTATGCATCAGCTGAAGTTAAAAAAAAGGGAGGGGTAGCAATCGTGATCTCATACAAAGCAAAAACAGAAATATGCTAATTAAAATAATTAAGGAAACTACATTTTGCTATCAAGTACTGGAGATAATGAATAATATTAGTACTAGACATACATTCACCAAATGGCATAACATCTAAATTTTTACAGGAAAAGTATAATGAATTACAGGAGGAAATAATGAAGCTGTACAACAGTACAACAGGGAGACCTCAACTTTCCTCTGTCAGAAGTCCATAAATCTAACCATTAAATAAATGAAAAACAAATTAAGGAATGAATAGAATTTTAGAGAAGTTAGATCAAATTAGGACATCATGGAAAAATTTACCTGTCTGATCAATGCATAAAGGAAAAGTTTATGACCAAACAACAAAGAGAAAGAAATATGGAAAGTAAAATGGAACTTTGATTACAAGAAATTAAAAAGATTTTGCATTAAAAAATCAATGCAGCCAATATTAGAAAAAAGTAGAAAAATGGGAAAAAAATTACAGCAAATTTCTCTGATAATAACTACACCATTTCTCAAATATATAAGGGACTGAGTCAAAGTTATAAAAAGTAAAAGTCATTTAACAACTGAAAAATGGTCACAGAATATGAACAGACAGTTTTCAGAAGAAAAAATCAAAGCTATCAATAGTTATATGAAAAAAATGTTCAAAATCACTAATGATTAGAGAAATTAAAATTAAAACAACTCTAAGGCACCACTTCACAGCTATCATATTGACTAACATGACAGAAAAGGAAAATGAGAAATGCTAGAGGGGATGTAGAAAAATTGGAATATTAATGCACTCTTGGTCCAGTTATAAACTGGTCCAGCCATATACAAAGGTATATGGAAAAACTATGGAAAAATGATAGACCAATATGATTAATGAATATTGGTTCAAAAATCTTCAACTAAACTTATCAAACAAACTGCAGTGATTTATCCAAAAAAACATCATTCATTATGATCAAGTATGGTTTATGCAAAGATACACAAATAGTTCAGCATTAGGAAAATAATCCACATAATTAATCATATTAAAATATCCAAAAGCATATGACTATCTCATAAAAGACCTTTGATAAATTGTAACAAATTATGAAAACATCACAATATTTCGGCATAAGGAGACCTTCAATTTTTAACTTCATAAAAAACATCTATCTAAAACCAAAAGCACCATATGACACAGAACTAAACTAGAGCCTTTTCCAATAAATATAGGTTTTCAGCAAGTATACCCATTATTCCCAATACTAGCAATACTAGAAATACTAGCAATAGCAATGAGAAAGTAATTAAAGGAATAATGATAGGTAAAGAAGAGGCAAAACTATCCCTATGTGGTGATAATACAATGGTTTAGTTGGAAAGCTCCAGGGAATAAGCATTAATTGATATAAATTAATAGCTTCAGCAAAGTTATAGAATATAAAACATAGCCTCAAAACAATAGCATTTCTATATAAAAAAACACAAGAAGCAACAGAAAAAAAGACAATTTCATTCTAAATAACTACAAATTCATTAAATATTTAGGATTAATCTCCCCAAATACAGGAAAGACTTGTACAGATTTAATTACAAAGCTCTCCTTAAAGAAATAAAGAACTAAATAAATAGTTTTAGGAATGTTCGGTGCTCATTACTAGGCCATGCCAATATAAGAAAAAAGATAATATAACAAAAATTAACATATACCTTTAATATTTTACCAATTAAATTACCAAGGGGATACTTTATAGGGTTTGATAAAAATAATAGTAAAGTTCATTTGGAAGAACAAAAGATCTAGAATGTCAGGGGAAATGATGAAAAGAAGCAAGGATGAAGGGGAAATAGCACTCCCATACCTGAAACTATATTATAAAGTAGCAGTCACCAAAACCATTGGGAATTGCTTAAAGACTAAGAAGTAGGTCAGGGGAAGAGACAAGGCAAGGGTGACTCAGAAACAAAAGAATTCAATAATTCTTTGATAAAGTGTAAAACATCAAGTACAAAGGGAATATAATATCTCCTTATTTAATAAAAACTTCTGGAAAAAATGGGAAAGCAGTGTGTAAGAAATTAGACTTAGACCAAAAGCTTGTATCACACACCACAATACATTCTAAATGGATACATGATCTTAATATGAAAGAACATAGCATAAAAAATTAGGAGAGTAACAGATCATATACTTCTCACAGCTTTGGGTAAGAAATGTATTTTTTAACCAAACAAGAGAAAGACTCAAAAGAAAAAAACCCAAAACAACTGAAAAGTAATCACAACCACCTGAAAAAATGCTTCAGATCATTTATAATAAAAAAAATGCAAATCAAAACAACCCCGAGTTTTCACACCCTTCAAATTGGCAAAAAAAGACAAAATTTGCATCAATGTTCAAGTGATTGTGGTAAGAGAGGCACACTGATACATTTTTGGTAGAGGTGTGAAACGGTACAGTAGAACCTCGGTTTACGAATTTAATTAGTTCCGAGATTCTGTTTGTCATGCTATTTGTTCCTTTTGCAGAGTGAATTTCCCCATAGGAAATAATGTAAAGTCGGATGATCAGTACCACATACCCAAAAATATTTATATAAAAATAATTATTTATGATTTTAAGTAAGTTTTTTTGTCCCTAATACACCTGAAATACAGCTGCGATTGACATGCAAGTTTATTTGGGATCTTTGTATGTTTAAACCAGTGACAGTCGCCTGCCTCCAAGCACACATTCTCGATCTTTAAAGTGACAAAAGGAAGAAAAAACCCCAAACCCTACAGCAACACACGTCTGTTCTATTTGTGACACCACGGAGCACCACACCAGACTGGTTGTGGAGGAGGCCCTGATGGGCAGGGGATAGAGTAGAAGACCAGGTCATGCAGGTGGCTGCGGCAGCAGCAGGGGCAGGAGGTGGGCGGGGGGGTGTCTCCCACCTCAACTCAGATGGCAGAAAGAGGGGGGCGACCAGGAGGGCCCAGACCACGGCCTGTGAGCAAGGGAGAGGGGCCTGGAAACAGGGGAGGAGAACGGGCCAAAAACCGGGGTGGGGGCATCCTCTTCAAAGCAGCAGCAGCAAAGTGTTCAAGTTGGTCAGCTTCAGGCCCGTGAATCTAAGTTAATTTGGTATTTTGAATCAGGAAAAAATACATTCAGAGTGGGTAAGTGCAGCCCTCCCCACCGAGCATGAAGCTCTCTGCACCATTTCCCCTGGTGCAGGTCACCGTTATTGCTTGGAAGGAGAATCTCCTTCCATGACAACATCCGAGATTTCAACATCAGGAGTCATCTCTCTTATGCTACTTTCACTAAAAGTAAGACTAACACCTATTTTTCATGTTTTAGATTCACTTTCATGTTTTGACTCACTTTTTTTTCAAGTCCAAACATGTTCATAGTGCAAATTTTTGTTCGTCCTGCAAGACAAATTTTGGGTAAAATTTTTCCTCCTCCAGTGAAGCATATATAAACCAGGTTACTCTTAAACCAAGGTTCTACTATGTAACTATTTTAGGAAGCCATTTGGAATTATGGAAGTAAAATGACTAAAATGCTATAGGAACTGATGCAGAAAGTGAAGTAAGCCCAGCCAGGAAATTAATACACATTAATTATCACAAGATAAATTTAAAGAAAAATGACAAACCAAAAAAAAATCAAAAGTTAATGTGACAAAATTATAGAGATCAAGTGGGACTCCTATGAAGACGTGTGAAAAGATAGCCCAAAACTATCCATTTGTGGAAGTGGGAGGTCCATAGGTATTATACATGTTGCACATGCTTTCAGACTTTTTCAATGTCCTGATCAGATGTGGTGACATTGTTTCCTCTAAAAAATCCCATCTGTTATATGGGAAGGCTTCTTGGCTAGAGGGAGGGATACATGGGATAATATGGTGACATAAAGAATGGAAACTATGAACAAACATTTTAATAAATATATGTTTGCATAGATTTTTTTTTCTTTCAATAACTTCTTTGAAGTTTAGTCTTATTAAGGGGACCACTAGGTTAAAGGATATACCTATTGACTCTCCTTAAAGAAAGTAGTTGTCATCCCAGGTTTAAGAATTATAAACTTTTTTAATATAGTATAATATAATAATAATATAAATATATATTATATATAATAATATACTTTTTATTCATTTATCCTAACCATACCTGCCAATCTAAAGTTTTGCTCCCCATTATCCCAACTTTCGCAAGTCACTAATAATCAAAGTATAGGTTGACTTTGTTGGATCTTGTCAAGTTCCTCACGGAATTTTTCTACTTCTAAATGATATAAGAGATGTTAATACCTAAGCTTCTTATCAAGAACATTGCAAAGCAAAGTGACCATGTGATCTATGGAATGGGATCTGTCGACTCCTTTATTTGGCTCTCCAAATAAAGCTTTTGAACCATCCTTTCCTTTAGTTATCTAAGCAAAATACACAGATCTCAAAATTTTCAAAAATTAATTATATGGGGGGGCGGAGCCAAGATGGCAGCTGGAAAGCAGAGACTAGCATGAGCTCCCTGCCGAGTCCCTCCAAAAACCTATAAAAAATGGCTCTGAACCAATTCTAGAACTGCAGAACCCACAAAACAGCAGAGGGAAGCAGGGCTCCAGCCCAGGACAGCCTGGATGGTCTCTGGGTGAGGTCTTTCCCACACGAAGCTGGGAGCTGGGAGCAGAGCAGAGCCCACCGTGAGCAGTATGGACCAACCAGACCAGGAGCTAGGCAGAGTGTGCCCTAGCGCCCTGAATCAGTGAGCTGCGGCAGTTACCAGATTTCTCAACCCACAAATACCAAAGGCAGCAGAGGTTAGTGGGAAAAGCTGCGAGAGTGGAAGGAGTTCACGGTTTGGCCACTGCCCCCGGGGGCAGCGGAGGTGGGGCAGCTACAGAACTACAACTGCAGTTGCTTCCAGACCCAGGCCCACCTGGTGGGAGGAATTAAGTGGCAGATCAGAGCAGGAGTACACAGCCTGCTGAAGATCTAAGTCCAGTTCGGGTTGGGGGCTCTTGGGGAAGGAGGAGTGCTGGTGTGGCAGAGCTGGCACATTCCCCCCAAACGTGGAACATAGTTCTCTAGACTCTACAAGCAGTCATACCCTGCTGAAAAACTCGAGGGTCAAGTTAGTTGGCTGGGAATATGGCCAGGCAGCAAAAACGCACCCAGATTCAGTCTCAGACTTTGGATTCTTTCTTTGGTGACAAAGAAGACCAAAACATAGAGACAGAAGAAGTTAACAAAGTCAAAGACCCTACAACAAAAGCCTCCAAGAAAAACATGAACTGGTCTCAGGCCATGGAAGAGCTCAAAAAGGATTTGGAAAAGCAAGTAAGAGAGGTAGAGGAAAAATTGGGAAGAGAAATGAGAAGGATGAGAGAAAATCATGAAAAATAAGTCTATGACTTGCTAAAGGAGACACAAAAAAATACTGAAAAATATACTGAAGAAAACAACACCTTAAAAATAGACTAACTCAAATGGCAAAAGAGCTCCAAAAAGCCACTGAGGAGAAGAATGCCTTGAAAGGCAGAATTACCCAAATGGGAAAGGAGGTCCAAAAGACCACTGAAGAAAATACTACCTTAAAAATTAGATTGGAGCAAGTGGAAGCTAGTGACTTGATGAGAAATCAAGATATTATAAAACAGAACCAAAGGAATGAAAAAATGGAAGACAATGTGAAATAACTCCTTGGAAAAACCACTGACCTGGAAAATAGATCCAAGAGAGAGAATTTAAAAATTATTGGACTACCTGAAAGCCATGATCAAAAAAAGAGCCTAGATATCATCTTTCAAGAAATTATCAAGGAGAACTGCCCTGATATTCTAGAGACACAGGGCAAAATAGGAATTGAAAGAATCCATCGATCGCCTCCTCAAATAGATCCCAAAAAGAAATCTCCTAGGAATATTGTCGCCAAATTCCAGAGCTCCCAGATCAAGGAGAAAATACTGCAAGCAGCCAGAAAGAAACAATTTGAGTATTGTGGAAACATAATCAGAATAATCCAAGACCTGGCAGCTTCTACATTAAGAGATCAAAAGGCTTGGGATACAATATTCCGGAGGTCAATGGAGCTAGGATTAAAACCTAGAATCACCTACCCAGCAAAACTGAATATCATGCTCCAAGGCAAAATATTGATTTTCAATAAAATAGAGGACTTTCAAGCTTTCTCAGTGAAAAGACTAGAACTGAATAGAAAATTGGTCTTTCAAACACAAGAATCAAGAGAAGCATGAAAAGGAAATCAAGAAAAAGAACAAGAAAAAGAAATTGCAAGGGACTTACTAAAGTTGAACTGTTTTGTTTAAATTCCTACATGGAAATATAACAAGTATGATTCATGAGACCTCAGTATTGGGGTAGTTGAAGGGAACATGCATATATATATATATATGTATGTGTATATATATGTGTGTGTGTGCATGTATGTATATATGTATGTGTATGTGTGTATATATATATATATATATGTATATATATATATATATAGAGAGAGAGAGAGAGAGAGAGAGCAGGCACAGGGTGTGTTGAAGATGAAGGGAAGATATCTAAAAGAAATAAAATCAAATTAAGGGATGAAAGAAGACTATATTGAGAGAGGGAGATAGGGAGAGATAGAATGGGGTAAATTATCTCGCATAAAGGTTGCAAGAGGAAGCAGTTCTGTGGGAGGAGGGGAGAGGGCAGGTGAGGGGAGAATGAGTGAATCTTGCTCTCATCAGATTTGGCCTGAGGAGGGAATACCATACATACTCAATTGGCTATCTTACCCCACAGGAAAGAAGAGGGAAGAAGATAAAAAAGGGGGGGGATGATGGAGGGGAGGGCACATGGGGGTGGAGGTAATCAAAAACAAACACTTTCCAAAGGGGACAGGGTCAAGGGAGAAAATTCAATAAAGGGGGATGGGTTGGGAAGGAGCAAAATATAGCTAGTCTTTTATAACATGAGTATTGTGAAAGGGTTATACATAATGATACACATGTGGCCTATGTTAAATTGCTTGACTTCTTAGGGAGGGTGGGTGGGAAGGGAAGAGGGGAGAGAATTTGGAGCTCAAAGTTTTAAAAACAGATGTTCAAAAACAACAAAAAAAAGTTTTTGTATGCAACTAGAAAATAAGATACACAGGCAATGGGGCATAGAAATTTATCTTGCCCTACAAGAAAGGAAGGGAAAAGGGGACAGGAGGGGACTGGGATGACAGAAGGGAGGGCTGACTGGGGAACAGGGCAACCAGAATATACGCCATCTTGGAGTGGGGGGGAGGGTAGAAATGGGGAGAAAATTTGTAATTCAAACTCTTGTGAAAATCAATGCTGAAAACTAAATATATTAAATAAATTAATTAATTTTAAAAATTCATTATATGTTTAGATTTCAGAGATGTATAATTTAACATAAAAATACACAAAACCTATCTTGTGGTATAAATCACTATGTAAAATTGGTATTAGTAATTGCCTTAATAAGAAATATAGCTAAGATATGTTAATGCTTTAAGATTTGAAGTGTTTTAAGACTATATTATTTGAGTCCCACGAAAATATCATTGAATAGGTACTATTAGCTCCATTTGACAGGTAACACAATTGAGATTCAAAGAGGCTGAGTGACTTCTTCAGCATCATGATAGATTCAGAAGTCAGTTTCATAGCTAGGATTTGAACTCAGTTCTTGCTTACTCCCAGCCTAACACCATGTATCTTAACAAATTGATTTCCTCTGAAAGGCAAAGGGTAAGAAAGATAATAGTAGTATCAGAAAAAGAACAAAAAGCAAATGGAAAGATGAGGTGTATATGGATCTATACAGTAGAGTGTTTTCAAAGACTTTTGCATGGCATTTGGAACACAGGTTATTGACCCTCTGCTTTATAATGACTATTTCAAGATTATGTAAATGCCCCCTCAGCAAAGACACAATTAAATCATATCAATTCTATGATTCATCCAGACTTCTCAAAATAAAAATAGCAGAAGAATTGTGATAGAAATGTTATATGACCAAGACACACATGTGTCAAACTAATGAGAATGGACCACAGATGTATCAAATTTATTTTTCCATGATAAGAATTGTCCCATTTTAATTAAGAATGATAGCAAATAGCATGCTGTCATATCTGTTACAGGACTTAATATATGCATTAGGACTGTGATGATGAGATCATAGATCCCAGAGAGAAATGAGAAAAGGCATAAGGCCATTTTAGACATACATTAAAGTCTGAGAATCATCACCCTTCTCTTAAATTTTCCTTTCAACTTTTCCACTGTCTGCATTTTGTTAATATTCATTTTCCTGTCTTTTTCATCTAGAAGATTGAGAGACTAGATTAATATTCTTGATAATCATAAAAGGATCAAAATGGATTGTAATATAAATGATAAGTGATATTTTTAAAATCTCAGCATTCCAAACTGAACTCCATAATTAAACCTGTAAAAACAAATCTTAGAAAGCGACACACTCACTTGCATTCCTGAGGTACCCCAACTAGTACAGAAATCTCACATTTATATCCTATATTCCACAGAACACATTTCTTGAGCCTCAGAATCCTTTATAAAACTACCTATCCTGAAGATAAACTTTAATGTTTACCTTCAGCCTCTGCAAATTATTTTTGTAATGACTAAGAAAACTCGATATTTAATGAGAAAGTAAAAGTTTCATGTTGTTTTGTTTTGTTTTGTTTTGCTTTGTTTTTAACCCTGATCATCCTCCTATCCTGTTCTTAGGAACATAACAAGAATAAGACCTTGGAAAAGAAGAATGAATGTATAGCCACACGCAGACTTCCATGTTGTTCCCCTTTACCAAAGGGTCATTCAGATGAATGGAGCACAAGAGAGAAAAATCAGGTATGCTTTTTAAAACATACTAGCCAGCCAGGGGAAAGATCAGAGAATGGGGTGGGTAACCCTGACCTTTTAAGCTGTTAGTTAGCAGGACAAGGGAGAAGGTGTTTGGTGAAGATCAACTTCACTATACAGATACTGGGATCAGAAGTTGCTTCTTTTTTTTTATAAGGTTGTAATAATATCTCCTGCTTTTGACTATCCCAAGTCTCAGACTTCTCCTTATCCTAGTATATAATGAGGATATTCATGGAAGGAAACTAATGATTTGTAAAGCCTTGTGCAATTTTGGAAACATATCTTCAAAGCTGCATCACATTTTCCAAGACTGAAAATGCACTTGAAGGTTTGACATTGTGAGAAATTGAAAATGAGTGTGTAGACAAAGGGGCAAAGGTGGTCATAATTTATTTATATCTTCAAAAAGCTTTTTAACAAAGTTCCACTATTCTTACATTTGAAAAAAAGAATTATATTACCATGGGATCAGGAGAAATGCATTGTCACGGATGGAGACAAGCCCTTGTCTTTTGGTGTTATGGAGGAAGAGGGGATCTGGAAGGGTATTCAATTCATATGTAAAGTATGTGAGTATGCCTTGTCTAATGGTAAAACTAAATTCTAATTATCTGTGAGTAAAAGGATGATCAATGTAGGAGCAAGGAATGAGCAACCTGAGAAGTCAGAGGATGAAGGTATACAATGGAAAAGAAGAGGACTTAAAGATGAAAGACTTTTTTTAAGGAAAAAATGTCAGGACAGATTGGAAAAACAATAGTAGATATCTTCAGGGACCCAAGAGAATCTTTCTCATCCATGAAGCCCAACATAATGTTGTAAGTACAGGC
The DNA here is from genome assembly GCF_011100635.1 of Trichosurus vulpecula. Classification (NCBI taxonomy): domain Eukaryota; kingdom Metazoa; phylum Chordata; class Mammalia; order Diprotodontia; family Phalangeridae; genus Trichosurus; species Trichosurus vulpecula. Next base: position 250,269,481 of record NC_050573.1, on the reverse strand, counting down.
CTTGTCACATTATTAGCTTTTAGGACACTCAATGACAAAATATGTAGCAATGGCCAACAATGACCGGTTGTCAATCATGCATAGATTTTTTCTATATGTCTGTGGAGAAGGTAGCAGATTGAAGGAAAGGGAGAAAGGTGCTAAGAATCAAACTGTTTTAAGCCATCTATAAATATTAATTTAATTGTTCATAATCTACACGTGAGATGACTTTCCATCCAATCACTGAAAAGTACACAGATTACTAAAGAAACCAATCATATCAGTGATTGGCAGATCTGGTTTCAACATGTTCAAGGTTATACATGTTAACTCACCTATATAATATGTTATGGAAGAGGATAACAGCAGACTACCAGGAGTGTTTTTAACAAACCAATAAAGCATAATGGGAGGGGAAAATGAGATTGCAGAAGGCCTTATATCATATCCAAATAAGTTAGATTCATCTAAGAACATTTCTAGAAGGGCAACAAATGTGGAAAACAGTATTTTCATCCTCGGTGATAGTGGAACCACCATATTTTGACTCTAACACTTCTGTACATGATATGTTATATGTGGAAGAGGAAATGTCACTAAAGAAGACAAAGTAAGAAAGAATGGTCAGATCAGGCCACAATATAAATCCATGCTGTAGGTGACAGAACTTTTAAAGCACTAAGATATTGTTTTTCAAGATAACTGAAAGGTAAAAAGATACAGAATAATTAGAAAAAATGGATTGTAGTATTAGTAAAAATGGCCATCAAGATGACATCAATAATAACATATATTACTACTCTCTAATCTTGCAAATTTGTTAAAAAGTAAGATCTATACACAAATGGGAAATATATTTTAAAATGCAGGCTTCAAAAAACAATTCAAGAGATTATTTAAATTGATGGGATCAAGAATTTATTTGAATATTTGAGGAAGAACATTTAAAGAAAGATTGTGTTCTATTTTCAGGAGATAGAGAAAAGGAGAAAGGAAAATGGTCTGGATCTTCAGCAGATTAAGATAAGTGCAGGGATTAAGTCCAAAAAGGAGAGGTCATAGAAGTAAAAAGCTGGAGGGGGCACTAAAAGGTTCTAATAGGCTTGTGGCTTCACATAGAGTTATTTTTTTAATTTAATTAGATAAAAAAATATTATCCTGTATTATGGAAGGGTAAAAAGAATTTGATTTACACCTTGGAAATCATAAAGTCAATAAACTATATATAGTAACTTATTGACTCATTTCTAATTGCACATCATATTTCAAAAAATTTGAAACTATATATATATATATATATATTAAATGCAGTATCAAACTGAATAATTAAAAATAAGTGGAACAATAACAGTCAAAATGAGCAGAGAAATAAATCATAGGGTCTTAGATTTGGAGCTGGAAAGGAACCTAGAAGCCATATAGTACAACCCTTTCATTAATAACAATAACTAATAATAATTGTTGTTGTTTATCCTTTACCTAAGAGTACCAATGATATCACAGGTAATTTCTTGACATATCCATGAATTAGAACTAAGTGAGGCAGAGTTTCATAAAGTTACTAGCCTCAATCTCTCTTCCTGAGTCATCTAAGTCCAGTGGCAGAACAAAAGCCAAGATGACTGGCGATGGCCTAGGATGCAGTGCTTGACCTTGGCATCACTGACACCTGGCTAAGCTCTAAGCACTGCTCAAGTGTCTACTTCAGCCACTTTTATACTAGTTGGGATGACTTGTTCCCATCCACCCATTCTGCAGGGAAAATTTTCACATGCTTAAGATAGACACACCACCCCCACCCCAAGTCATCAACAGGTATGGGACCTGTTCGTTACCCTCAACATGATTGAGGTTACCAAGATAGTTTACTAGGGTTTGACTACTATGCATGCTACAACTTCTTGGAACCGCAGGTGAGAACTGAGTGAATCAGGTGGACACCAAAGGTGGATGAGAAGCCCTGAAAAGGGCTTGGCAAGTCCTCATACTAGAGGTGCTAGTCCTCCTGAACATCCCATATACCTCAACTGATGACAATGATGATAGAATCTGAGTCCAAGGGAAGTTAAAGGATTTGTTCAGTATCACATGTGTATTAAAATGAAAGAGGCAAGATTTAAACCCAGGCTGATAGCAAAGTGTGTGTTTCTTCTACTGTTACATGTTGTCTCTCAGGTGTTATGAAGCTTCAATATGATTTAATCACAATTGTTGTTCAGTCATTTTCACTTGTGTCAGACTTTTTGTGACTCTATTTAGGGATCTCTTGGCAAAGATACTGGAGTGATTTGCCATTTCCTTCTCCAGCTCATTTTATGGAAGAGGAAACTGAGGCAAACAGGATTAAGGGATTTGCCCTGGATAACTAGCAAGGATCTGAGGCCAGATTTGAACTTAAGATGAGTCTTCTTGATTCCAGGCCTGACTTCATCTACTGTACCACCTAGAAACTGGCATTTATCTCTATTTTACCTGGATAAGGTATACAAGAATAAATAAGGATATCTTTCGACAACAAGATATAAAATTTTTGAACTCATTTCCCCAAGAGATTTTATAGGCTAGAAATACAAATGAATTTTAAAAGAGTCTACCTAGATTCACAGAAAATATATTGATTAATGAACTATCAGACTATCTTTGGGCTACGTTGGGTAATACAGACATTTTTCAGGATGACACAATGAAAGGCCACCAAGGTCTCCCTGCAAATATTGATCACTGGTACCATCAAAAGCAGAATGTTGAACTAAATATATGACAAATGTTCTCTTTTTTAAAAGTGCTTTTATCTAGGAACTATGAATTTTATTTGGACTAACTCTATATGCTCTAGTTAGTATCAGTTACCAAAGTCTCATTCTCCAAACTCATTTTTAGGAAGAAATAGATAAAGACTTCAAAGTAAACTTGTCCACCTCTTTGCCTCTTATTCTGCTAGATGTAATTTTTAACATTTTCAAGTCCATGGCTTATCACTGTTTCTTCATAGTGTGATAGTCTTTAAAAAATATTTAAATATAGGGAAAATTATTGAAATATTTCCAGAAAGTTATTTCTCAATTTCCCCAGTCCTATCTTGAACAAATAAATTTAATGAAAAAACTAAAAACTTTTACACATAAATATGGCTCTTATTAGGTAATTGAAACTGCTGCTAATTTATTTTAATAATTTTCTTAATTCTTCTTTTTTAGCCAGTGGAGACATGGCCTGTGAAGTATCATCTCCTGTGAGGACTTGTCATCTAATTAAAATTGTGGTAAAGAACAACACCTTATTATAAAATGTAATTCATTATCTAGCCAACTTACATTCAAGTATTGTTAGGTTTTCATCTCTGAGGAGACCAAAGTATATTTACACAGAAGATCAAAACTGAAGTAGCATTAGAGCCAGGGGAGCTAGTGGATTACATATAAAAAAGAATTAACAGCTGGAGAGTAAAAGTCATCACTTGTAATGGGAAACAGGTCAAAAAATTTCAACATAAAGAAATAGTTTCACAGGATGGTTTGAAAAAAAGAATGGTCCAGTTTCTCATCCTAGTTAAATCATAGGTACATGGGAGATTCCCCATAGAGTAAAGTAGGATAAAACAGCTATCCCAGTGGTAACAGTGGCAGTTATCAAATATAACACATATAGGTTCTATGACTTTCTTTCTGAAAGCAAAAAAGGATTGTGTGAGGAAAGGTTAACAGTTACTGTAAGTGGGCCATGCAGAGTCTTTGAGTTCTGGACCTCAGGCAACAGACATCTGGAGTATGGTAGTTCCTGTTCACTTTCTCTTCCTGTCTGGGAAATGGCGCCTCTTCTATGGTGCAGTACCTACGATTTAACTTTGATCTGAAAATGGATCATTGAATTGGTAGTCTCTGCCTTTTAAGGAATCATTTTATCATTAAGAATGAAACCAAACCCATATCTCCTGCTACCTTTGAATTTTGATCTAAGAACCCACTGCTTTCATCGCATAACATCATAACCATACCAAGTTGATGAGAGAGAATAGAAAAAAAGAAACACATTTAAAAAGAATCAAGAAAAAAAGTTCTAATACAACTTTCTTTGATTTTGTTTGACAAATGCTTTTGTACATTTTATCTTCTGTCTTACCACACCCCTCTTGGTTACTGACAAGAACTATTATCTTTTTTTCCTTCAAGGAGTTTGCAAATTGGATACTTTCCTTTTGTGTGCCATCTGCTCATATTTTCAAATGGCCAGAGCCATATAGTTCCTTGCAAATCTTAGTATTCCCAACTATCAGTGTCTGAAACTTCCAGACACAGAGTTACGAAATGGTGCCAGATGAACTGTGCTCGTAATTTTCTTTTATGTAACTTCAAGTGGAAATTTTAAAAATAATATTTGGTACTATTTTAAAATTACAGTTATATCAGGGATGGATCCTTTTATATAATTCAAAGATATAAGGATCCTTATATATCTTTCTTTATGCTGAATATTATTTTGAATTGAAGGAAATTGGCTAACTTTTTTGCTTTACTCCCTCTCAGAATAACAGAGAAACACAGAATATCACAGTTGGAAAGAACCTCAGAGATCATTTTATCCAAACCAAACCATAACCAAGACTTTGTTGACAACATACCTGACAATTGGTCATATAATTTCTGCTTAACAAGTGACTTCACTCTACTGGTGAGCTGCTGAGAAGTAACCCATTAGTTTCTCCATTTTTAGATAGTTTTAATTATTAGTAAATTTTATCTCAGATCAAGCCTAAATCTTCTTCTTTGCAACTCTGAAGTATTATTTTTAATTCTAGACTCTGGAGCTAAGTAGAAAAAGTTTAATCCCTCTAAAAGTCAGTCAATAAACATGTATTAAGCACGTAATAAGTGCCAGACGTTGTACTATACATGATAACCTTTCAAACACATAAAGAAAGGTTTCATGCCCCTATTAAGTCCCTACACTAAACATTCCCACTTCGTATGAAACTTGAGGTTCTTCAACAAACTGATTCTCTACTCTGGATGCTCTTCAGTTTGTCAGTTTCCTTCATAAAATTACATGTCCAGAACTGAATGCAATACTCTGGCAGTATTATGAGCAAGTACAAGAAGATGCTAGATCCACATTAGATTAGGGAGAGGGGGTTAAAAGTTACAGACTCTTTTTCATATGAACTCATATCTAGAACTATCTCATATCTAAAATTCATGAAGTTGAAGACTTTATATTTTCTTTCTTGAGGATTAAGCAACTAGATGAGTCACAGAATAGAATTCTGCCTTAGACAACTCAAGAATTTGCAAGTGGTGTGACCCTACGCAAGTTACTTAACCTCACTTGGTCATTGCCCATAAAGTGGGAATAATAATAGTGTCTATCTCTCAGGATTGTTGTGAGGATCAAATGAGATGTGTGAAGTGCTTTGCAAACCATAAAGCTATCATTACATTTAATCTTGTTAGATTTAACCCAGTGTTCTAGTCTACCACAGTTTTTGCATCCTTAATTCATTCTTCAGCATTCTACCTATGAATCCCTACGAAAGAGCATCCTAGGTCAAAATAGTCAATTTTATTTTCTCACCTTTGTTCTAATCTTACATCAAACAAGTGCCCACATATTGCCCAGACATCTTCAATTTAATTTCAAACTCAATATATCCAAAATATTACTCATTCTCCTCCTCCCACACCCCACCAAAGCCCACCCCTTACTCAAATATAAATTCTTGAGAGTAGAGATTGTTTAATTTTTTGTTGTTGTTATTATTGGTAGCCCCAGAACCAAGCACAGTACTTGGTCCATAATAAATGTTCAAGGAAGGAAGGAAGGAAAGAAAGGAGAGAGAGAAAAAAGAAGACATCCATCCCAGCTTTGTGTCATGAGCATAATTACAACTTACTCTATTTTAAATTGTGATATATGAATCCAAACCCATATTCAGGTATCACCTTCTTATACATTTATTTATTCCTTAAATCTGCCTTTCTCTTCTAAAGAGCTTGTCTTTGGCTAGAAGGAGAGATAAAAATACCACCTATGCTTCTAAAGTTTTTTTTTTCTCTTCTTGTAACACTTCCCTCACCTTAGAGCAATTCAATAGTAAAATTATTGGTTCCTTTCAGCCTTAGTTTTGGAGCAGCTGGGTGGGAAGTCACATAAAGATATAAAAGTATCTTTCCCTAAGTCCATACTCAGTTATGAGAATAGATTTGCAAAATCAAAAAATCTGATAACTCTGAAGGTTATCTTGTCTAGCTTACTCCTTCAGGCCAATGGATCTCAACAATTTTAGAGAAATTGTAGGTTTCATAACCTCTTGTGGTGATATATTATAAGGTAGTAGCCTAAATCCTAACCAAGGGAATTGAAAGTAGATGTATTTGTCTTGGTTAATCACCTGTGGAAATGAAGGACAAATAATGTTTAACATTATCTATAGGAACTACTGGTCATACTACTCTTAGATTCAATTAGACATAAATTCAAACACCTCATACAAATCATAATTTAATCAGTTTTTAAATATCACCAGAAAAGGCTGTCTTCACATTCCTCTTATTAATTCTATTGTTTTATATTCAGTGCCAAAACAACAACAAAATCTTTTTTATAAGAGCAAGAAATTCATACAATGCTTTAAGATTTGCAAAACACTTTACAAATGGCATTTAATTTTATTCTCACAATGACCCTGGGATGTAGTTATTATTATTATCCTGATTTTATAAATGAAGAAACTAAGGCCAGCAGAGATTATAGGAGCTTCCCAGGGCCATACAACTAGTAAATATCTGAGGCAAGATTTGAAGTTAGGTCTTTTCGATTCCAATTCCTGTACATTCTCTACTCCACCACCTACATTTTGAATTGCTCCTTTAACTTTTCAAAGTGTTGCCATTTATATTAACTCATTTTAATTCCACAACATCTCTGAAAGGTATGTAGGCTTTGATATAATTTTAGGTATATTTGGAAGATAAGGCATCTGCCCCACTTTAGGCTTCACAATGTTTAAGAGAATTATTAGAGCTAGAACCCAGGACTTGCCATCCAGTCATAGGGGATCTTCTTTATGCCTCAATCCCTCTCACTGTTTCAGAGAAGAAACAGAAGAAAGTTGGATTAGCACGTACTAGATATTTAGCTGTCAAAAATTGATTTTTATGTGCATCGTTTTCCAACTTCCTACCCTCAATAATAACCAAGTGAGTGCTTTGTACAGAGTGGATATTTAAAAAATATTATTTTACTTAAATAGAAGTTTCTTGTCTTTTAAATCAGGCTTTTCATTTAATTAATTTTTACATTTCATCAATGTATGGGATTGATGAAAAATACGTCTGAAAAGAGAAAAAAAAGACAAAGCGGACAGATTGCTGAAAGCAGAAGTCCAGAAGAAGTCAAGGCCACACTTTTGGACTGGTCAAAAGGATGGCAGAAATAGACAACACAGGAGATGAAAGAGTTGAGGAGAGGAATTGAAGGAAAGGCAAGAAATCACATGTTGGGGGAGCCCAACTGAAAGAAGAAATAACTTTCTCTAATACATGTTTGCTTATTTATCTTTATAGAAACGTCCAGTTACTAGGGACAATGGGAAATATTAAGTCTCCAGACAGGTAAATTTCTCAACCACCCAGAAGAGATGATTGTCCAGTTCCATCTTGAAGATATTTAGTGATGAAAGCTTCACAATAACTTTGACTTTGTCTTTCACTTTGCTAGATTGTTTGGCTTTTCCATTTATCAATCACAAGCATTTATTAAGTGATTCCAATGTTCCAGGCAAAGTGCTAGTAGCTGGAATTAAATAACAAAAATTAGGCTAAACTTGTCTTCAAGGAATTTAGGTTGTATTGTCAGTAAATATCATGTAAGTGTAATTATCATATAAGTATACATACAATAAATACAAGATAATTTCATACAGAGGCACTAACAAGCTTACATAAGAGGTAAATCTTTAGCTGAGTTTTGAAGACACTGAGGCATTCTAAGAGGCAGAGGTGAGGTAGAAAAATTCTACCTTACAATAAACCTAAGTGGTTTTTTTGCTCATTTAATCTTTCAAAGGTATGTAGAATAAATTATTCAATTATACTAGTGAAATGTTATTTTCTATACATTATTAAACTATTCAATTCTCTCTTCATAAAAAAGAACTCTTCACATTCTCAAAGACAATAATTACAATAACCTCAGCTTTGTCTTTTCTAGGCTAAAGAGCACTGATTTCTTTAACCTCTCCACAGAGGACATATTTTTCTATCGTTTTAATTATCTTTGTTTCATGGTATCTCTCTAGGCTCTGTCCTTTTGTGAGCTTAATCTATGCAAGGTAAATGTAACCTACACTCCAAATATTGATTAAGAAATAAAAAAAAATCCTTGAGTATTAAATAAAATTGATGAATTAGATGAAAGATACAGGAATCCCTTTGAAATCTTTAAAGGGCTTTCAAAATGTGAAATATCAGAGATCCCATAAGTTTCTTACATCATCCACAATGCCTAACACAAGACTCTGTATAAGAAGTTCAATAAATAGTAGTTGAACTTTTAAAATGAATGAATGAATGAATGATTCTTGTAAGAATAGGCCAGTTTCCTTTTGTAGATGCAGGTGGTATAAAATCTCCATTTTAAACACTTAACAGAAGACAAAGACAAATGAGTTTCTCAAAGTCAAGCTGCTTCTCCTACTTAGTTTTATGAATTCTTTCCAGAGTGGACACCTGTTTGGTAAATGCCACAGGCAAAATAAGGATACATATAAAAATTATTAACATATTACTTTACTCTCTCATCCCCCAACAAACACATGCTAAAATAAACTTCTGGTACTAAACATGGCATCATTTGCAAGTGTAAAGAATATCTGGGGTTTTTTTCTAATTTGGGTCTTTAAAAATGATATGCGATAATGGAAGAATAACTCCATTATTCATTTAAAAGGGAATTAGCATAACAAAGCTGCTTAATGTGAGAGTTCAGAAAGCTCTGATTAATACATTAATCCTTACGTTTTACAATAGGTTTCATTTTTGCAAATAATTTCTATAAGAAATTTTCAATAGACTCAAAGTCATTTTCTTCAGAAACATTAACTCTTTATAAATTGCCTATACTACTTAGAAAAAGTAATTAATTATGGACTGGGATTGGAAGCCATTGGAAAGTATTTGCTTTCCTATAATGCCATGACCCCTAGGCATATAGGCATATGTTCAGTGGAAAGGAATGCAGGGTTTAATGGGAAAAAGGCAAGCCTTGCCTGAGGATGGCAAGGGCTTTTTTTTTGTGGGGGGTGGGGGTTATAACAGCTAATTAGTAATACAGAACCACTTGGACAAAGAGAACATTCTGCCAACCAAATGGGAAAAAAGTGGGTGATGCAAGCGAAGTTTAAGAATCTTGACAATTTTGCAGTATTGTATAGAGAACAATTGCTTCAAAGCAGAAGGTGAAAAGGGGTGCAGACTGGATATGCCAGTCAGAACAAGAGAGAGAGAGAGAGTGAACAGAGACTTCAGGGTAAATAGATAATAGAAGATGGCACTTTCACTGAAGTCCAAATTCAAACTACTAGAATAACTTTTATGTATATTGTGACATCTGTTTCCATGAAAAGACTGACCCTTTGGATAAAAGAGAAGAAAATAGATCTATCCCTGTGCTGTTCAGGTGAGTCCCTTTCTATTCTTCATATGGTTTGAGCCTTATGTTCATGTTTGCAATGAACTTATCATCTTCAGCTTGGAGCCCATTGGGAACAAAAACCCTCTCCCATAACCCCACTCATATAACATTGCCTCTGAATTTGCCTAGGGCCCTGCTCAGGGTGATCTCTAGGGTCAGGGATACCACCTCTTGCAGGGGAGGGGGGCCTTGTTACAAGGCAGATTGGCTTAAGATAAGACCCTTTTTCATCATTCACATACCAAGGCCTTGTCCTGGAAAGGTAAGGCACTCTTGCCTCTTCACATAACTCCTATTCCTCCTCTTTTTCTTCCCTACCATGGCTGCATACTTTAATTGAATTCTTTCCTCAAATAACCTCTCTCTAGTCAATTATTCTTGTACTCCTGAATTGTTCTGACTCCTTAGTGGTTAGCATACCTCCACCATTTGTAGCCTCTGAACGTCCAACTAAGAACCCTGTTCCCTATTGTCAACTGCCCATTCTCTTACACCTATCTATCTCAACCTTAACCCCTCCCACATATCTCATTTCTTGTCTTCCTGTTCCTCCCACTATCTCTCTGGAGTGCCTGACAGATAATTAACAAATTTCTTTTTATCTTAAACCAGTGTCTTTTTCATTTTTCAGCCTTCTAGCCCTCTATGAGACCTAACTCTTTTTTGATGACACACTTTGTCTTGCTATCTTGTTTTCTCTTGCTTCTCTTCCTATAGTACTGCTTCAACTTTCTTTCATGCCTCTCAATTCACTGGTTTTAAGGGAATACTTCTTGTTCCTCATTTCTACTTCTACACTTTCCCTGTACTACTAATCGTTTTACAATTCACACTTTTGAAATTTACTATATCCAAATTTATGACCCAATTCAGAGTCCAGTGGCCATTATATCTTAAGCCCTCTAACTTCTAAGACATTCTCCTTCTTCAGTGAATTCAGTGCTGCCTCATTCATAATTTTTCTCTCCACCTCAAACTCTGCATTATCCTAAGGGAATTCAACATACATATTAATGCCCTTTCAAATATTTTAAGTTCCTGGTTTTTCAGCTATACAATCTACTCATTTCCCTTAACTTATTTCTCCACTCTACCTCAGCTATGCACAAAGATGGACACACCTTGATCTTGCCATCATTCACAAATGCTCCTCTTTGTTTATGAAATACCTTTATCTAGTCATATTCTTTTATCATTTTGTCTTTTCATATTATTTACTACCCTTAAATCTGTTTTTCACCCTCATCATGGCCTCCATTCATTCTAACCTTGACTTCATTCATAGAGACTGCTCCTATATTAGCTATACATTCTTCTCTTCCCTAATTTTAACTTTCATTTTCTCTACTCTCCAATTTCTTGATTATTTTTCTTTCTCTGATCATGCCAAACCCCAGCACTAGCTTCCTTCCACTATCCGCCTCTTTTACTTTTCTTCCCATGTTGCTTAATGAAACTGGAGGAAATCTATAAGCTATGCTGATTGGTTCCACTACAAACTTATGTTATTTAATCTCCACTGGGCCATCAATGTGACAACACAATCATTCCTCTCCTTCCTGACTGATTCTATATCCCACTTGAATCTAACACTTCATTGTATACTGCTTGTCCAGTTGTTTAATATTATTATTATTATAGAGTTTGAAATGGCATGTGCCATTATCTTAAAGACAAGTATCATTTCATATACAGTTACATCCTTTCTACCTTTATATCTCCAAGGAATGAGGGCACTGTCTTTTAGGTCTTCCTCATTTATGGTTCAGACAGGAAGTTTTAATTCTGGACTCATAGACTTGAGCAGTATCTTCCCAGCCTGGGCAAACTGTTATCAATAGCTACCCCTTTTTCTGGTTTTATTGGCAAAGATACTGGAGTAGTTGGTCATTTCCTTCAGCAGCTCATTTTGTAGATAAGAAAATGAGGCAGAGTTAAGTGATTTACCCAGGGTCACTCAGCTATTAAGTGTCTGAGGCTAGATTTGAACTCAAGAAGATGACTTCCTGACCCCAGGCCTGGTATTCTATATAGTGTACCACCTGGTTGCACCCTATAGAAATGTGAATTAGTTTTGTCTTCACCACTATCAGAGGACAATATGATATAATTTTATTTTGTAATCAACCTTACTGATTGTGCTTCTGAGTAGAGAGATCAAAGATTTTGTTGCTGACAGGAATGCATAGCAAAAAAAGAAATGTAAAACAAAAGTCACTACCACATCCTTTGCACTCTTACTCCCCAGTTGATTTGCATGTAAACAGAAATATGAGATAGTTTATAAGAATCCCTTGTTAGAATTTCAGAGCAAATGAGTCATGGTTTTAAAGTTGGAAAGGGCCTAAGAAGCCAACTTCGTTTAGGATTGAATAGAGGTGAATATCTAACTTGGCAATTCAAAGATCCTATAACTCTTTCTGGTGCTGAAATCTCGCTTTCGCTTTTTTCTTTTTTTCTCTCTTTTTCTTTTTCCTTTTGCATTTACTAGTTTGCTTGCTAATGAATACAGCCCTCACCTAGTCTTTCTCTGACTGCATCACAATTAAGAAGCTTTACTTTCCTGAGCAACTGTTTTTCCAGATGAAACAAACTCAGAACCAAGGAAGAGCATTTTTTTTCTAAAGGCAAGCCAGCACACACTCTTTCTCAGTCTTTCTCTGTAAAAAAAGCCTGCACTTCCCTGTCTCCTCTTTGAAGTTTCTTTCCTGAATCTGTTCTTTATGTCTGAATGACTCTTAAAATCATATTATTGTTGTTTTTTTCTAATTTTTATTATTGCTCTAGGTAGGTATAAGTCATTCAGGTTGATGTACAACATTACTCCATTCCTTTTCTGGATTAACAGTTGTATATAATGACCATTATTTTTTACAGCAGGATGTTAATGAAATCAGTGCTTGGTTGATTTTTTTTTCCCTCATGCTTTAAATTGAAGACAGGTTTATTACTCTTCACTCAGTATGGCTCTAGTCTCAGTAGATCCACCTGTTATTTTTAATTCATTCATTTGAAAGGGTAAAGGAGAAAAAGAAGCATTTGTTGTTCTGTTTATCCAGGGAAACATTTACAGGGAGCCTAAGAAAACTCTCATTCGGAAAACGGAGCCCCAGCTTTGTGGAAGGTCTGTAGTGGAAACAGCTACTTCAAAATGTCTCACCTTAAAAAGACCATAGAGAAGGGTTAATGATTCAGTGATGTATCAGGCAAAGGAAGTTACAGGTAATAGCTTTGGCAGGCTGACCTTGAATGGTATCAATGTCATTGCCATTGTGAATACTAAGTGGCTATCATTCTGTAGTTAGTTTGTCAGTGAAGAGAGAAGTTGGAGAAAATACAAATTGACCTTGTAAATCCAAAGTTCACATTGGCATGATAATGGAAAGGCTCCACTCCTGGGCTTGTTATTGGTTTTGAGTAACACAGGCAGGGTTTTCTGGTCTGCTGCATCCATGTCAACATCAGAGAGCCTAACTTTGTCTTAATCTAACCAACATGACCTCATTTCTTACAGTACTAACCTTTGTTCAGCCTACAATGGTCTCTTATAAAATCCTGCCTGGCTCTTCTCATCACTGCCTTATGGCATAAATTAAAAGGACAGTACTTTACAATCCCATTAAATCAATAAAAGCTGAATCACACAAAAAAGTCAAGCCAATAAGAAATCTAGTTAACTACTGTCAGTGGTAGGGGAACAAAGCAACTAGACTATGGATCCAAAGCAAAAGGTATGACTTTCAGAATCAGTTGATTGATTCACTGACACAATAAACAGCATACTACAAAACAGAGGATGGAGCAGTCTGAAAGACCGGTACTTAATTAAAGAAGTGTTGCTGCCAATTAATGATGCCAGCATGTTCTTGATGTTCTCTGGATCTGTAGCTAGATTCTGCCCTTTTTAAAAACAGAGGAAGAAGTTAGATCCTTGTTTTTGATTTGCTTCTTTTTAAGAAATAGTGCCACTCATACTAGTTTCTTTAGAAAGAAATATAAACTGTACATATTTGTAAGAAAAATTGATTTTAAAATATCTGAAAAACAAAGCAATGGGATGGATCAGATAGATGACTAGCCTTGGAGTCAAAAGAAGAGGGTTCAAATACTTCCTTTGACACTTAGAACAATGGGTAAGCCACTTACCCAGTCAGCAGTCCAGGAAATTCTCTAAAACTAAATTTGGGGCAATTTAAAGATCTACAATCCTACTGAATTTTTACTTCCACAAACCAATGAAGGAAAATATCTGGGCAAAAAAATAATAAGTTTCTCAAACTCATCAATTATAGAATAAATTAGATTTCCCTCTAATTTAAAAGTCCAAAATTCTAAGTGAAAACCTTAAAGCTCAAATCTGTCAGTCATTTCATTTTCCTCATTCTATAAAGAAATATAAATAAATGTCTTTTGGGAACTTCATTTGTGACCCTTGAAGATAGAAATGGCCATAAAGAAGTAGACAGAACCCTGGGGAGGTCCACACCATCACCAAAAAAACAACTTCCTATCATACTTTTCACCCATCGCTATGATTCCCAACATAGTATTTTGGGAGGTTACAGTCCCATCTGTGATTCTCTTTTGATTGTCATGCTTGACACAACTGAAGGAGTGTGGTGGTAAGTATTCCTGAATATCTTTATTCTCTTTAGTGCCTTCATCATGAATTTGTATGTAATTCAGGAGCTGATAGAGAGTTGCCTTTCTAAGGTTTAACTCTTTGATGAGTTCCTAATCATTGCAGCTTTCCTTAAAAGGAAGCATTTTTCTCCAGATCTTTTTTCTGTCATTGAGAACTGGAATGCCACCATATTTTTGTCCCTCTGGTGCATGTAACCTTTAATTACCCTCCCTGTGGCATTAATTCTTGAATCCCTTGAGCTCAGTCCCACTCACCAGATGACTGCCTATTTAACATGAAGTATTCATCAAAAACCAGGCTGATCAAGGCTGGGAATCATAAAACAAAATGGGGAACCTAATAGAATGACATTGATTCTCTGTCCTCACCAGAGATAGGCTACAAATTAAGTAATAAAGCATGGGTTGCTGCACATGACATTTCATTTCTGTGGCTCTGGGGTTAGTAATACTTAAGTCAACAGAGGCTACATTAATCTCTTCTTCTCTCTGGATAGGCAACCCGATGGTCAAACAACTTTCTAGGATTATTATGGCTGTTTGATGAGAGATTTTCCATAATCTCTAATACAAGTAAATTTAAAGGAAAGGCAACAAAAGTAACAGGGCACACAAGTTTTGCCCATTGAAAACCATGTGCCATTTGTTAGGTTGTGTTTATTGGACGTTAGTATCCCTGTCATCCAAAGCCTCTCAATTCTGCACTTCAGCTCTTATGGAAATGCTTTTCTTGGGTATTGGTCAAGAGCAGCAGTTTTCAAACATTTGCAGCCTGCAGTCCTTAAAATTCCTAGCAGCTGTTCAAGTACAAAACCTCAAAGCTTCTGACTTCTGTCTTCTGTACTACTTTGGGGAGAGAAATCATGGAGCAGGATTGTGGGTGAGAGAAAGAGCAATTTGACAACTTCCAACTGTCAATGTAGTACTCAAGGAATAAAAGGATGGTCAGAATAATTCTGAAACAGTTTAGCACTATAAAGGAAGGAGTGAAATGGGCTCCAAAGGCAAGGGACTATAGAAATCTTAGATACTAGGCTGGTCTCTCCAGTACTTTGTTACCTCCATCACGACCCCTGCCCACTGCCAATTAGTAATTATGTACAAACTATATATGAATTACCATGAATTATTCAAAACATTGGGAGGGATTCAGAAAACAATCCATTTATGATGTATAGCCTATTTCTGGGCAGCTAGAGAGCCAGGCCTTGAGTCAGGCAGATCCATATTCTTGAGTTCAAATCTGGCCTCAGACACTTACTAGTTACGTGATCCTGGGCAAGTCACTTAACCTGTTTTCCTGTTTCCTCATTTATAAAATGAGCTGGAGAAGGAAATGGCAAAACACTCCGGTATCTTTGCCAAGAAAACTCCAGATGGGGTCACAAAGAGTCAAACACAACTGAACAAAAAGAAACTTATTTCTGACTAGGACAGAGAATCAATGTCATTGTATCAGGTTCCACATTTTCTTTTGTTATTCCTAGCCTTGATCCTCCTGGTTTTGATTGAATACTTTGTATTAAATTGGCAGACATCTGGTGAGTGTAAC
Organism: Trichosurus vulpecula; assembly: GCF_011100635.1. Classification (NCBI taxonomy): domain Eukaryota; kingdom Metazoa; phylum Chordata; class Mammalia; order Diprotodontia; family Phalangeridae; genus Trichosurus; species Trichosurus vulpecula. Next base: position 250,253,616 of record NC_050573.1, on the reverse strand, counting down.
TAAGCTCAAGGGATTCAAGAAGATAGATGATGGATGAAAAGATATAGATATAGAGATCTATATTTATCTATATATACTCTCCTTTACCTCCAGTAAAGGAAAGAGAAAAGGTCTTATTATTGTACATATGTAATATTAAGGTATCATCTCCTTTCCAGATATTATTGTCACTTTCTAACTGAAGTGCACAGATATCTCAAGCAATTCCTTTCCACTCCAATGGCTGAATTACATAGTGTATCAAGTCTCAGGGAAGATATTACATCCTATTTAAAACCACCATATATACCACTAAGTGACTCAGTGGATAGAGCCCTGGACCTTGAGTCAGGAAGACTCATCTTCCTGAATTCAAATTCAGCCTCAGACATTTACTAGCTGTGTGAACCTGGGCAAGTCACTTAACCCTGTCTGCCTTAGTTTCCTCATCTGTAAAATGAACTGGAGAAGGAAATGGCAAGCCACTCCTGTATCCCTGACAAGAAAACCTTAAATGGGGTCACAAAGAATCAGGCACAGTTAAACAACCACAAATCAAATATCTGCAGAATCAGGCATGATGAAGGCTATATTTTACGTTTCCATAACTTCTTTTCTGTAACTCTCTCTTCAAGTAAATTTACTTCCCACCGTATGCTAATTCCCCTGCCCAGTTGCCATCCTCTAACTTATTAATAAAACCTATTAGATTTCATTAATTTCTTCAAATAATTTGGGGTAAAGCCTAAAAGCATTCAATTCTGCTGTGCATCGCTTCAAAGCTTGCTTACCTGTCACTGTGAATGAAAGAGCTTTAGGTATACTGGCAACAACATTTTTAGACCTTTTAGTGAGCAACATAGAAATACTTTTCTGAAAAGCTTATAAAATATAGTACATGGTGGGCGGGTGGCTGATAAGAGAGGGGTTCTTACTTGTCAAAATGGAAACTTTTTCACTATTATCACTATCTAGTCTCAGGTTGCAAGATTTCTGGTTCCTATCATCACAGCCTGTGAAATGTTTTCCTATCTTGAAAACCTCCTGCATTGGCCACATAAAATCAACCTCCCAGCCCACTTAGTTTGTGGTTTTACTACTGTGCAGTGTGGAAATACTAAGTGATATCCACTGTGGACTCATGAAGGAGAGTTTATTAAACTTATTTATCTGGGGAAGTCATTACTTCTTGAAAATAATTAGTCATACCTTCTGTAATACGTACACATCAGTGGATGTTAGATCTAAAGCTCAGAAGTCAGCTACTCTAATCCCCTCATTTTATTGATAAGGAAATTATAGCCCAGGGACATTAGCAAATTCGGCAAAGCTACATTGGTTATACTGGGACCAGAATTTGAATACAAATCTTCTGATGCCTGAGTCACTATATTTTCCTCTGTACCATACTGCCACTTCTCATATAGACATCAAAATTTTTAAATGTATATATATATATACATATATGTATGTATATATATATATATATTTCACTAAATATTTCCCTAATTGCATGTAAGAAATTTTAACAATTTTTTTTAAATTTTGAGTGCCAAATTCTCTCCCTCTCTTCCTCCTTTAACCTGTTCTTGAGGAGGCAAGTAATTTGATATTATTTATATGGGTGAAGTAGCTGGATGGCTCAATGAATAAACTACTGGGCCTGATGACAGGAAAACCTAAGTTCAAAACTAGCCTAAGACACTTACTAGCTATGTGATCCTGGACAAATCACTTAATCTCTGTTTGTCTTAATTCACTGGAGAAGGAAATGGCAAAAAACTCTAGTATCATGGCCAAGAAAACCCCCATAAAGGGCAGCATGACTGAGCAACTGAACAACAACAATGTATGTGAAGTTATAGAAAACATATTTCCATACTAATCATGTTGCAAAAGAAGACAGAAAAACCATAAAAGAAACATAAAAAACATAAAAATACGCTTCAATCTAGATTCAGATTTCATCAGTGCTCTCTCTGAGGGTGGATAGCATTTTTCATAAGTCCTTTGGAATTATCTTAGATGACTGTATTGATCAGAGTAACTAAGTCTTTCATAATTGATCATCCTTACAATATTGCTCTTACTGTATACAGTGTTCTTCTGATTCTGCTCACTTTACTTTACATCAGTTCATATATATTTTCCAAGGTTTTTCTGAAACTAACCTCCTCATCACTTTTTATAACGCAATTTTATCACAATCATATGCCACAACTTGTTCAGTTATTCCCCAGTTTATGGACATCTTCTCAATTTGCAATTCATTGCCACTACACACACAAAAAAAAGAGCTGCTATAAATATTTTGTACAGATAGGTCCTGTTCCCTTTTCTTTGATCTCTTTGTTATATGTACCTATTGCTGGATCAAAGGTTTGCACAATTTTATAACCCTTTGGGCATAGTTCCAAATTGTTTTCTGGAAACCTTAGACTGGATCACAACTCCACCAACAGTGCACTAGTGTCTCAATTTTTCCATATCCCCTCCAACGTTTGTCATTTTCCTTTTCTGTCATATTAGGGTAGGTATGTGGTGATATCTCAGAGTTGTTTTAATTTGCACTGTCTAATCAGTACTGATTTGGAGCATTTTTTATTTGACTAATGAGAACTTTGATTTCTTCTTCTGAAAACTGTTCATATCTTTTAACCATTTATCAACTAGGGAATGGAGCTTATTTTCATAAATTTGACTCAATTCCCCATATAACTGAGAAATGAGGCTTTATTCAGAGGAACTTCTTGAATTTTTTTCTATTTATCTGTTTTCCTTCTAATTTTGTCTGCATTAGTTTTGTTTGTACAAACACTTTTTACTTTCATGAAATCAAAATTACCTATTTTACTTCCCTTATACTTCTCTCTCTTGTTTGGTCATAAACTCTTTATCAATAGATCTCAATTAACATTTTTTCATGCCCCCCAATTTACTTATTGACATCACCTTTTATGTCTAAATCATTTATCTATTTTAACCATATCTTGGTACACATTATTGGACATTGGTCTATGCCTAATTTTTGCCACCTGCTTTCAAGTTTTCCCAACAATTTTTTTGTCAAAGGTTGAGTTCTTAATCCCAAAAACTTGGATCTTTGGTTTTATCAAGCACTAGATTACTATGGTCATTTACTACTTTTTTTTAATTTTTTAGTTGTATCATTCATGTCTGACTCTTAGCAGAGATACTGGAGTAGTTTGTCATTTCCTTCTCCAGCTCATTTTACAGATGAGGAAACTGAGGCAAACAGGGTTAAAAGACTTGCCCAGGTTCACATAGCTGAAACCAGATTTGAACTCAGGAAGATGACTCTTAGTGACTGTAAGCCCAAAGCTCCATTCATTGTGCAGCTTAGCTATCCTTATGTAGTGCCAATGTGATATTCATAGTGGTTGCGGCTGCCATGAATATGCCAGTGTAGTTCTGAATCGCAAAATATAACAGACTCTCTTCATGGAAGACAGAAAAAAACATCCATTCCAACACCAGAAAACCATATCCATCACAGCAACAAAGAAATCTATACATACCACCAATGCAGGGAGCACAGACAGCCCCAAGCCTTCCCTCAGTTAGGCCTCTCCACAAACAAAATCCCTTAAGCAAAATCCTCCCTCTCTCACTCACACTAATTCCTCTTCCTGCTCTCTCCTTCCTGGCTCTGACTGCTCTGTCTCACTTCCTCCTCCACTCCTTCCTGCTCCACCCCTTCAGCAAGCTCCTCCCACCACAGGCTTATATGACTCTGACTCACATGACTCAGGCAGGTCACAATGGTCTATTAATGGATGGGAAAGATCTTCCCATTGCATTAACAATACATTAACAATACACCTTACTACTGTGTATTGTATACCTAACATATTGTGTACATCCCTGGAAAGTACACTATCAAGGTTATTCACAGCATTCAAAATTTCTCCGTTTGTTGTAACTGATGTTTCCACGTATAGATGGTGTGGTGGTGGCTGATGGAGCACCTGTGTTTTCTTGGTGTTAATTGTTAGGTCAAAATTAGCACAAGCAGCAGAGAATTGATCCATACTTCATTGCATCTCAGCTTCAGAGGCTGCACTGCGTGCACAATCATTTGCAAACGGAAGATCAAGCACCAACACTCCCTCCACTTTGGTCTCGGCTTGTTGCTTGTCCAAGTTGAAGAATTTACCATAAGTGTGGTGGCTGACCTTGATGCTGTGTTCATCAAGTATTGCCAGAGCTAGCTCAGTGTTTGGGAGGCTCTCAAACAAAGTATGGCAGAGAAGAGGTATTAGACTGACTAACAAACTGAAAGTCTACAAAGCCATGGTGCTGACCTCATTGTTGTATGCCTGTGAAACCTGGACAGTCTACCAGCACCATGCCAGGAAATTGAATCTCTTCCATTTGAATTATTTCAGGAAGATTCTGAAGATCACCTGGCAGGATAAGTTACCAAACACTGAGGTCCTTACTTGAACTAAACTGCCAAGCATTCAAACTCTGCTTCAGAGAGTGCAACTGCTATGAGCTGGCCATGTTATTCAAATGCAAAACATACATTTGCCAAAAGACTATTTTATGGAGAACTAACACAGGGCAAGCATTCACGTGGTGGTCAGAAGTGATACAAGGATACTCTCAAGGTCTTTCTCAAGAACTTTGGAACTGATTGTATGACATGGGACACACTGGCACAGGACTGCTCAGCACAGCATTCCTATATCAGAGAAGGTGCTGTGCTATATGAGTGAAGCAAAACTGAAACAGCTCAAAGGAAATGCAGGATGGGCCAGTTTGGGGTATCCACCCCAATTGTTCTCGTGGACTATTTGTGTCAGACCTGTGATAGAGCAATCTGAGCTTGTATTGGCCTGATCAGCCACAGTTGGACACACTGAATCTTGACTCAAGCACAGTGATGTCATTTTGGTCTTCTTCAAGAACGAAGGACAACAACCAACCAGCCAACCTAATATATTGCTCTGGTATATTACTCTGACCACTCTGTTTCTTAGCCAGTACCAAATGGTTTTGATTGTTACCACTTTGTGACATAGTTTGATATCTGGAATTGTTAGCTGTATTCCTTCACTTTTTTTCATTGATTCCCTTAATATCCTTGACTACTTATTCTTCCAGATGAATTTTGTTGTTTTTATCTAGCTCTATGAAATAATATTTTGGAGGGTTGATTGGCATGGTACTGAATAAGTAAATTGACTTAGGTAGAATTGTCATTTTTATTATATTAGTTTTGCCTACCCATGAGCAATTAATATTTCTCCAATAGTTTAGATCTATCAAAAAGTATTTTGTCATTGTATTCATATAGTCCCTGTGTTTGTCTTGGCAGGTAGACCCCCAAGTATTTTATATTTTCTTCAGTTATTTCAAATGGAATTTCTTTTACTCTCTCTTCCTGCTCAGTTTTCTTGGTAGTATATAGAAATGGTGATGATTTCTGCAGGTTTATATTATATCCTGCAACTTTTTTTTTAGTAAAATATATATTTAATTTAAAATAGCAAATAACATCCACATTGCAAAATCTAGGCAAAAAAAATACTAAGGCAGGCGGACCAAGACTTTGCTTCATGATACTAACATTTCAAAGGCACTGATAGTGCTTGCATCATCATTAGAAACAATGCAGCTTGGCACCTTTTTCTTTTTTTTAATTGAGAATACATTAGTACAGGTATCTGTTATTTAATTATTATAGGAGCTATATGTAACTTAGTAGGTAAGTCTAAACATCTCTGAGTATAAGTTGCCTCACACTCAAGAATTTAAGTGATTTCTCATGGTATGAAAGGCAGAACCTGATCTCAGGTTTCCTAAACCCTAGGCCTAACACTCTTATCTACTAAGCTGTGTTTCTTTTCAGAAAGAATCATTACTTAACATAGTTCCCTCCAAGATGTGCTCCTCCTTCGCCCAGCCCACACAACTCTTAACCTCCTACATAGACCAAGCTACCTGAATGGACACCCAGCTGGTTGGGTAACTCAATTCAACCTCTCCCTCTCCCTCTCCCTCTCCTTCTCCTTCTTATCTCCAGGGGAAGGCAAATTTTGATGTGGCCAGAAGCTGCCCACTTAACCTGTGGTTTACTGACTAGATCTTTCTTTTCTTCTCTCTCTCTCTCTCTCTCTCTCTCTCTCTCTCTCTCTCTCTCTCTCCCCCCCCTATCTTTTAGAACATCAACCCTGAGGGTCTTCCCCTCCTAACTTGATTCTTTTTTCTTTTTCTAATTAAAGGGTCATCCCTTGATTCACTTCTTTTTTATTAATTTATTTAATACACTTAGTTTTCACCATTGATTTTGTAGCCAGAATGGACTTTGTTTTCTTTAAATGACTCAGCTTGCCTCGTTGAGCTTCCCTGGACGCTGGGGCTTGCTCTTCCGGGGCAGGCAGAGCTTCCTGTGTGATGAGTCGTGGGGCTGGCTGAGGGGAAGTGTGTTAACATGGTCTACGCTAGGGGGAAGGGCCAAGTCAAGAACCAATCGGCCCTGGTCGTTCAGGCAGCGCTTGATGATGTCAAAAACTCTATAAGAGGGGAGAGGACAGCTTGAAGATCCTCCTTTCCTTTTCCGGTTGGAGCCAGAGACACCTACAGCCGAAGCTGAGCTGCCGGTAGCAGAGCTGACTAGAGGCTAGTGGGTAATCTTCTTACCGTAGAGGGGAAGCATGTATACGATTTTGCCTTATACCATCTCGCTTCTCTGTGCCCTCCTGGTTACCCTTATAAGGCGGACTTATTGGGCCTGGAAGCCTTTGATGAAAATATCAAAATGGGGACGCTGGTTTGTGGGCTTGTTATTGTGGAGTGTAAATACATGCTTTAGTTCTCCTGCCTTCTGCCTAGAGAATTCCTTATATCCTGTGGTTCCGGACCTTTTAGGCACATATGAGATTCTCTTTGAAATCATAAATTCTGCCTTCCTAATATAGATATTCACAACAGTCTGAATTATTTCACCCCTCTCACCCACTCCAAGATGGTGCATATTCTGGTTGCCCTGTTCCCCAGTCAGCCCTCCCTTCTGTCACCCCACTCCCCTCCCATCCCCTTTTCACTTCGTTTCTTGTAGGGCAAGATAAATTTCTATACCCCATTGCCTGTGTATCTTATTTCCTAGTTGCATGCAAAAACTTTTTTTTTGTTTTTGGACATCTGTTTTTAAAACTTTGAGTTCCAAATTCTCTCCCCTCTTCGCTTCCCACCCACCCTCCCTAAGAAGGCAAGCAATTCAGCATAGGCCACATGTGTATCATTACGTAAAACCCTTCCACTACACTCATGTTGTGAAAGACTAACTATATTTTGCTCCTTCCTAACGTATCCCTCTTTACTGAATTTTCTCCCTTGACCCTGTCCCTTTTTGAAAGTGTTTTTGATTATCTCCTCCCCCTATCTGCCCTCCCTTCTATCATCCCCCCTTTTTTATCTTCTTCCTCCTTTTTTCCTGTGGTATAAGATACCCAACTGAGTGTATATGGTATTCTCTCCTCAGGTCAAATCTAATGAAAGCAAGATTCACTCATTCCCCCTCACCTGCCCCCTCTTCCCTTCCAATGAACTGCTTTTTCTTGCCACTTTTATGTAAGATAATTTACCCCATTCTATCTCTCCCCTTCTCCCTCTCTCAATATATTCCTCTCTCATCCTTTAATTTTATTTTATTTTTTTACATATCATCCTTTCATATTCAACTCACCCTGTGCCCTCTGTGTGTATGTGTATATATATACACATACATACATACACACACATGCATATATATATATGTATATATATACATATATATACACATACACATATTCCCTTCACCTACCCTAATACTGAGGTCTCATGAATCATACACTTCATCTTTCCATGTAGAAATGTAAACAAAACAGTTCAACTTTAGTTAAGTCCCTTGCAATTTCTTTTTCTTGTTTATCTTTTCATGCTTCTCCTGATTCTTGTGTGTGAAAGTCAAATTTTCCATTCAGCTCCGGTCTTTTCACTGAGAAAGCTTGAAAGTCCTCTATTTTATTGAAAATCAATATTTTGCCTTGGAGCATGATACTCAGTTTTGCTGGGTAGGTGATTCTTGGTTTTAATCCTAGCTCCATTGACCTCTGGAATGTCGTATTCCAAGCCCTTCAATCCCTTAATGTAGAAGCTGCTAGATCTTGTATTATTCTGATTATGTTTCCACAGTACTCAAATTGTATCTTTCTAGCTGCTTGCAGTATTTTCTCCTTGATCTGGGAGCTCTGGAATTTGGCGACAATATTCCTAGGAGTTTTCTTTTTGGGATATATTTGAGGGGACCATCTGTGGATTCTTTCAATTTCTATTTTACCCTCTGGCTCTAGAATATCAGGGCAGTTCTCCTTGATAATTGCTTGAAAGATGATATCTAGGCTCTTTTTTTGATCATGGCTTTCAGGTAGTCCAATAATTTTTAAATTATCTCTCCTGGATCTATTTTCCAGGTCAGTGGTTTTTCCAAGGAGATATTTCACATTGTCTTCCACTTTTTCATTCCTTTGGGTCTGTTTTATAATATCTTGATTTCTCATAAAGTCACTAGCTTCCACTTGCTCTAATCTAATTTTTAAGGTAGTATTTTCTTCAGTGGTCTTTTGGACCTCCTTTTCCATTTGGCTAATTCTGCCTTTCAAGGCATTCTTCTCCTCATTGGCTTTTTGGAGCTCTTTTGCCATTTGAGTTAGTCTATTTTATAAGGTGTTATTTTCTTCAGTATTTTTTTCAGTATTTTTTGGCTCTCCTTTAGCAAGTCATTGACATGCTTTTCATGGTTTTCTCACATCCTTCTCATTTCTCTTCCCAATTTTTCCTTTACTTCTCTAACCTGCTTTTCCAACTCCTTTTTGAGCTATTCCACGGCCTGAGACCAGTTCATGTTTTTCTTGGAGGCCTTTGATGTAGGCTCTTTGACTTTGTTGACTTCTTCTGGCTGTATGTTTTGGTCTTCTTTGTCACCACAGAAAGATTCCAAAGTCTGAGACTGAATCTGAGTCCATTTTCGCTGCCTGCCCATGTTCCCAGCCAACTTACTTGACCCTTGAGCTTTTTGTCAGGGTATGACTGCTTGTAGAGTAGAGAGTACTTTGTCCCAAGCTGTAGGGGCTGTGCTGCTGTTTTCAGAGCTACTTCTACACAGCAAGCTCTGCCATACCAGCACTTCTCTTCCCCCAAGAACTGCCAGCCAGGATCGCAACCTATATCCAAGCAGGCTCTGCACTCCTGCTCTGATCCGTCGCTTAATTCCTCCCACTGGGTGGGCCTGGGGCCAGAAGCAACTGCAGCTGGAGCTCCGGAAGCAGACCCAGAGCTGTACCACCTCCACTGCCCTGGGACTGGGGCCGACGGCGCACTCCTTTCGCTGAGATTCAGCAGTTTCCACTAACCTTCTTTGTTGTCTTTGGCATTTGTGGGTTGAGAAGTCTGGTAACTGCCACAGCTCAGTGATTCAAGGCCCTCCCACCTGTTCTGCCTGGCTCCCGGGCTGCTAGGTCCTGGAGTGACTCATGCTGGGCTGTGCTCCGTTCTACTCCCAGCTCCATGTGATAGACCCTTCCTGGTAACCATCCAGGCTTTCCTGGGCTGCAGCCCTGCTTCACTCTGCTATTTCATGTGTTCTGCAGCTCTAGAATTTGTTCAGTGCCATTTTTACAGTTGTTTGGAGGGGGTAGGGAGAGCTTAAGCAAGTTCCTGCTTCCCAGCCACCATCTTGGCTCCGCCTCCCACCCCCCATTTCCATCTTCTTTGGAACTCTACTTTAAGAAGCCTTTCCATCTGACTTCAGACTAAATACCTATTTGAATATGAGTTCCTTGACAACAAAAATAGTTTTGATTTTCTATTTTTTTTTACACACAGTGATTAATAAATGTTTTTTTTTTAATTCATTCATTCAAACTACAGATGTTTTTCCTGGAAGAAAACAAAGACAGTAGAAACATAAAAGCTGTCTCCAAATACTTGAAAAAAAACATGTGGCATAAGTATTAGACCTAGTTTTGGTGCAGGATAAGTATTTTCACCCCACCCTCCCCAAGAAAGCATATATAATGACACATTGGTTTTTCATAGAAAGAGCAATGGATGGAAGTTATTGAAAAGTAGATATTGAGGTCTAAATAGAGATGGTTCTTAATACTTAGTTGTCTTCATAGTCTTTGACCTCTGCTTTCTTTTATTTCCTTTCAAAGATGGTGAAAACCTGGTAGTAGCTGCTGCCTAGAAATACATGTCTGAGTAAGGTGACTACAGAAGAAAAGATTTCCACAAGGATCTTTTCCCTAGGAGGTGGGAAGAGGGGTGAGATTTTCAAAAAGGAAAGGTAAGAGTGAAGGGGAGACAAAGGCAGAGCAGTCAGCAAGGCTTGTTTGGTTTGTTTTGCACATACCCCTGGAAGAAACCCAGAGGGGTACAGATATCTCTTCTTATCTTCTATATACAGAAACATTTGAGGCAATTGCCATGTTCTTTCTCATTTCAACTACTATACAATTTAAAACCTCTGTAAATCTACTTTCATTGTATTCTTTCCTTGGATCTTTTTAAATTTCTTAAAAATCATTCATTTGTACATTTATTTGTTTATACCATCCATTTTTAAAAATCTCAATTTCCAAATTTTCTCCCTCCCTTCCAACCTTCCCCCACACATTGAAAAATGAAGAAATCAAATTCATTGTATATCATTTTAGAATTGATTCTATCCTGTCATTGAGCCCCTTGTGTATGTCTGCTCCATTTTCCCTCTGAGTTAACTTAAAAGTATAATTATAAGAAGAAATTGTCATCTACCAATATTGTTGTTGCTTGTTATTGTTTAGTTCATTAGTTGTGTCCAACTCTTCCTGATCCCATTTGGGGTTGTCTCAGCAAAGATACTAGAATGATTTACCATTTCCTTCTCTAATTCATTTTTACAGATGAGGAAACTGAGGCGAACAGGGTTAAGTGACTTGCCCAGGGTCACATAGCTATTAAGTGTCTGAGGCTACATTTGTATTCAGGTTCTCCTGAGTCCAGGGCAGCATTCTATACACTATGCCACCTAGCGGTCCTGTTATCTATCATACCTTATCTTTAAAGGCTTACAATAGGTCTGGTATATTTCCACAAGGTATATTGTCTGTCCTTGCCTTTCCTTTATACAATTAAGGAGGGCCATGTCTCTCTAATAAACCCTTCTAGGTGCTGGAGGGTCTTCTAACTTAGATGCACTAGCAAGGTCTACAAGATGCCCACAGTTCCCCCAAAACAATTAACATTCCTTAATTGTCAGAGAGAGGTAGTTACTAACCCTAAGTGTGTACTAGCCCACTTTCTTTAAACTAACCTATTGTGTTGTCCCTGACCCAAGGATGCTGTCTACCTTGTAACCAATCATATTATCTTCTCTACCTACCCAACTCTGTACTCTCCCAAACTATATTAAGGCTGGTGAGCCCTGCCTCAGGGTCTTTGGTCATTAAGAGAGGCCATTGGCCAAATTTTTTGGTTATTGCTAAACTAATAAATTGATCATGCTCAGATGATGTTTCTCAGTTTACCTTAATTTTCCAATGTAACAGAAGGTAAGCAAAATGGTATCAATTATACATGTGAAGTCATGCAAAACATATTTCACTGTTAGCCTTATTATGAAGGGGGGGAAGAAAAACAAAGAAATTGAAAAACAATGTCTCAATCTATACTCAAAGTTCATCAGTTCTTTCTCTTCTTTTTCTGGAAGTGGATAGCATTTTTTTTAAAATCATGGATCCTTTGGAATTGTCATGGAACATTGTCTAGATCAAATTAGCTAAATCTTTCACAACTGATCACCCTTACAACATTGCTGTTACTGTATACAAAGTTCATCTGACTCTGCTCATTTCACTTTGCTTCAGTTTATATGTCTTCTCGGGTTTTTTTCTTGAACTATCTTGCTTGTCATTTCTTATAGCACCATAGTATTCCATCACAGTTATATACCATAACTTTTTCAGCTATTCTTTAATTGATGAGTATTGTCTCAATTTTCTTAACAGAATTGTCCAAAAAATATAATGGGATACCTTGGAATATTTGGGAATTTCTCATAGAGATCTTCAAATGGATACTGGATAATGAAACAGCTGCTCTGGGATGAATAGGACCATTTGACTTTTAAACTCCTTTCAACTCTAAAATTCTAAAAGTGTAAAAGAATTCACTATTTCACTATGTAATTATTCTATTTGTGAATATTAGTATGTTAATTAAACAGTTGTTGTCCCCCCCAGAAAACACGAACAAACAACTATCTCTCATCACCTTCTATACTTTGATCTAAGTTCCTTTATCTAAGTCTGAAATGACACAAGCTAGATAAAATTTGTTATATTTTGGACCTTAAGATATTTAAAGACAATTTTCATGGCTCCCCTGACATTCCCCTTTTCCAGATAGAAAAATGATCAAAATTTTAAAACATTGTCATAACATGATTTTGAGTTCCCTTTCCATTCAGGTCACTCTCCATTGGCTATATTCCAGTTTATAAATACACTTCTGTAGTGTGATAGGCAGAACTGAATGTACTCCAGTTTATCTGACCATGGCAGTGTATATTGGGACTAGCACTTCTGAATTGTATTTGTTATTCATATGGCCTAAGTTACTGTCAGTATTTTTTTTTTCTTTCATGTCACAAAGTTGAAATATTGAGCTTTCAAGGAAACTAAAAGCTCTATTTCTTCTTCATATGTACTCTTTCTAGCTATCTTCTGTCATCCTGGAATAGTGCAATTGATGTTTTAATTTAAGTGCCAGACATTTCATACACACATATTAAATTTCATCTTATTAAATCTGGCCCATCAAGACCCTTTTGCATACTGGTTCTGTCATAAGAAAAAAAATTTTAATCACTTTGTGCCTAGCACATATTTGTTGCATGTCATCTATTTTCGCCATAAGTATTAAAATTAGGTTTACTCTTTTTATCTGTTTCATGAGGTACCAAGGCCAAAAAATTTCATGAACTGAGGGCTAATCTTCTGGTGATGAGACTTTTAATCCTTAGCTAAAACAAAGTTGTCTTTTGTTTGTACTGGACTGAAATCCATACTGGTTTGATATTAGATTGAAAGCCTGCAAAACCTTGAGGTCCGCATAAAAAAAAAATCAAGAAATCAAGATTACCTCTAAATTACTATGACACAGGCCTACATAGCATATAAGCCAATATGCATAAAGTATAGAGTGCTAAACTGAAGTGTTAGGAAGAACTGTGTTCAACTTTTGCCTCATATACTTCGTAGATTTGTAACCTAGGGAAGGTCACTTGCCCTCTACTGGCTCAAATACTCATTTGTAAAATGGAGAGGGGGTGGGGGAGGGCGTGGTTCAGATTTCATAGCCCCTTAATTCCTTCAGTTTAAATCTGCAGTCTTGGGACTTCTGTCATGGAGCTTTTGTAAGTGTCTTTTTTCAATCTTAGCTTGTTTTTTTTTTTTAATTTGTTTTTTGTTACATTGAAAGTTCTGAACTCTCTCCCTTCCTGCCTCCCTCCCTCCCTCCCACCACACTAAAGAACACCATTTGACACCCATTTGACACAGATTCATAAATTTACGTAAAACCATACTATGCAAGGTTCTATTTATCAGTTCTTTCTCTGGAGATGGATAGCATCTTCCTTCATAGGTCCTTTATAGTTGGTTTGAATATTCATGGTACTAAGGATAACTTGATTGTTCATAATTATTCTTTGAATGATACTGCCATTACTTTCTAAAACATTCTCTTAGTTCTACTGATTACACTTTTCACTATTTTGGGCAACTCTTCCTGTGCTTTTTTCCCCTAAAATCAACCAGCTCATCACTTCTTACAGCACAATAGTATTCCGTAACAATCACATACCACAACCTGTTTTGCCATTTCCATAATGATGGACATCTCCTTAATTTCCAGTTCTTTGTCTTAGCTTGTTTTATAGTTTCCTATGACCCTACTTTGTTCTCTTTTTGTCCCCATTTTTCTTGTTTATTAAGAATTTAGGCATCATATTTCCAAAACTTATCAAGGAAAACTAACCTTATATCTTAGACCCAGAGTATAAAACAGAAACTGAAAGAATCCACCAATCACCTCCTGAAATAGATCCCAAAATGAAAACTCACAGCAATATCATAGTCAAATTCTAGAGCCCCCAGGTAAAAAAGAAAATACTTCAAGCAGTTAGTTACAAAAAAATTCAAATAGCATGTTTCTACATTCAGGATCACATAAGATTTAGATGCTTCCAGATTGATGAAGTGGTAGACTTGGAGTACGATGTTCTGGAAGGCAAAGGAGTTAGGGTGACAACCAAAGATAATCTATCCAGCAAAATGGAGTGTAATCGTTCAAGGGTTGATGGATATTTAACCAAAGACCCTTCAAGCATTAATGATGAAAAGACCAGAGCTCAATAGAAATGTTGACATTCAAACTCAAGAATTAAGAAAAGCATAAAAAGGTAAACATGAAAGAGTAATCATGAGAGATTCAATAAAGTTAAACTGTTTACATTCTCATATGGGAAGCTGATACACGTAACGCCTAAGAACTTTATTATTATTAGGTCAGTTAAAAGGAGTTTACACAGATGTAGGACATGGGTGTGAGTTGATTGCATTGTAATGATCGCCAAAAAGAAAAAAGAAATGAAGGGATGGGAAAGAAAGATGCATTGGAAGAAGGGGGAAGAAAAACCTAAAACAGGGGAATTTTTTTTAAGATTGGAGCTTTTATCATTGAGGGGCAAAGAAGGGTTGGTGGGAAGTGACTAAACCTCACTGTCATTGGCAATGGTTCAAACAGGAAAGGTTATCTATATACTCTCAGTTGTGTATAGAAATGTAACTTACCAGTAGAGAAACAGGAGGGGAAAGGAATACAAGAAAGGGTGAGGTGATAAAAGGGAAGGTGAATTAAGGGAAGCAGTGGTTAGAAGCAAAACAGACTTTTGAGTAGAGACAGGATAAAAAGAGAGAAAGAAACAGGAAAAAATGGGATAGAAGGAAATACACAGTAATCATAACTGTGAATATCTATGGGTTGAGCGCACCCATAAAATAGAGGCGGATAGAAGAATGGGTTAGAAATCAGAAACTAACAATATATTGTAAACAAGAGATACACTTGAAACAGAAAGACACACAGAGAATGAAAATGAGGGGCTAGAACAGAATCTAATATGCTTCAGCTGAAGTAAAAAATACTGGGGCAGCAATGATCTCAAGCAAAGCAAAAGCAAAAATAGAGTTAATTTAAAAAGGTTATCAGGGAAACTATCTCATTCTAAAAGGTACCTTAAAGTACTATAGATGATGTAATGTCAAAAAATCTTATAAGCGATTTTCTTTGATAAAGGCCACATTTCTCAAACATATACTGAGTTTATAACTGAGTCAAATGTATAAATCATTCTCTTGTTGATAAATGGTGAAAGGAAAGAAATAGGCCATTTTAAGAAAAAAATAAAAGCTCTCACTAGTCACAAATCTCTAAATAGCTATTGATTCAAGAAATGCAAATTAAAACAACTCTGAGGTACTACCTCACACATATCAGTAATGACAAATGCTTGAGGTGATGAGGGAAAAAATAAGTAAGCTAATGAAGTGCTGGTGGAGTATTGGACTGGTCAAACCATTCTGGAGAATAATTTGGAACTATACATAAAGGTCTATGAAAGTGTGCATATCCTTCGACCCAGCAATATCACTACCAGGTTTGTATCCCAAAGGAAAGAAAGGAAAAGAAAAGACAAGACAAGACAGGACAGGACAGGACAGGAAAGGAAAGCAAAGAAAAGGGGAAGGGGAAGGGGAAGGGAAGGATAGGGAAGGGAAAAAAAAGCCTTATGTGAATAAATAAATATATTTATAGCAGCTCTTTTTGTGGTGTCAAAGAACTGGAAATCCAATGAACGCTCATCAATTTGGGAATGGCTGAACAAGATGTGACATATGATTGTGATGGAATAGTATTATGCTATAAGAAATGATGAGGGGGGTAGTTTCAGAAAAACATGGCAAAACCCATGTGAACTGATACAAAGAACTAGGAGATCGTTGTGCACAGTAACAGGAATGTAGTAATGATAATCAACTATGAGAGACTTGGCTGCTATGATCAATACAATGATCCAAGACAATTCCAAAGGATTCATGATGAAAAAGATGCTATTCATCTCCAGAAAGAAAACTTATGAACACTGAATGTAAATTAAAAAATAATTTTCTCACTTGATTTTTTTTGCTTTTAAAAAAATACAGCTAATATAGAGATACGTATTGCACGATTTCAATTTCTGTCATTGATGTCAAATTACTTGCCTTCTTACTGAGTGGGGGAGCATGAGGGAGGAAGGAAGAAAATTAGGAACTAATTTTTTTTTAAATTTTAAAGATAAATAAATAATAAATTTTAAATGTTATAAAAACTAAAAGCACTAGCTAAATGTTTAAAAAACAAAAATGTAATTGAGCCTGAAACACACTTGAGTGCCACTGGAACAATGTAGATTAAAATGTAACTGGGAAATCTTTAACAAAATAGATAAAAATACGATAAAACATAGCACTAAAAATATAAAAAATACCATTTGTCTCAGATTTTACAACTTATTTCTAAGAGAAAGTGACGCGTCGACTTCATAATTACCTGCATTTTTTATCAGTGTAGGTGTGAGAGGAGATAAGGTGGTTCTGAAAATCTATTCAAGGCTTAGAATTCTCCAGTTCGACTAGCTACATTAATTAAATGAGCTACATAATTGCCCACACTCTGTTCCATGTTCGGTTGTTCAGACAGTCTTGATTTTAGATGTAGGTACAATTGTGTGCATGGGCAATGTCTGTAATCTAAGACTCTGAAGGCCTAAGCTGGTTCACCAACATCATGACCTCAATCTAATTACACAATCTCACAGGAGAAACTGAACAATGAGGCTTTCTTCTTGTGCTGTAAGAATAATACTTTAGTAAGTGAAGAGACATACATACAGGTACAATCTTATGTCTTCATTATCAAAGTTGGTTTTTAAAAATTATAGCTTAATTGTTATTATAGTATTAGTGCAGATCTTTAAAAAAAGTAACTACTATCTCTGATCCCGTCCTTTTAAAAGAATTTTTCTTTCCTTTTGTTTCCTTTTTCTTTCCCATTAGTTTTTCTCATGGCAATATATATAGCCAATAGTGATTTCTTTGAGAAATTAAGGATCATAATGTACCATAGCCACCATGATAGAAGCCTATTATAGAAACCACATTAAGCAATAGGTATTAGGATAGTTTGTACAAAAAAAAACTATCATCCTGTCTGTGTTAGCATGATTGACCCTCTCAACAGTACTGTTGAATTATAGGGTACGGGGAATGACTTATGTGAAAGGTTTACAGTTAGGGAAGTGAAGCAAAGTTTAGTTTTTGGACACAAAAGAATACATGTCAATCAGTTCCCTTTTGCTAATGACTGGATGCTCAGAGCAGGTCATGAAATTGGAACCCCACTAGCCAGTTATCACCATGATTCCTTGATTCTTCATTACTAGAGGCATGGCTAAGCCTGTCAATGGAAACCTAGGAATATAAAGACATATGTAGTCCCCCTACCCTTTTCAGGTCAAGGCCAAATTGTTTTAAATTATTATATAAGATGACTCTAGTTGTTTTAAAATGGGAAACAACCTTAGCAATGTATTAAAAGCCTAAGGCATGTGCTGTTCATCCTTGCTAACACTGCCTGTTCAGTGTCTCTTACTGCCATTTTTCTGAATAAACATTCTGGGCCTTACTATGTCAACTTTATTTCATGTTCATTCTACGTATCTAGGGATGCCTATGATCACATTAAGCCTTTGTGCATATCAAAGCTTCTCCCAATATTGTCATTGTGATGGTAAAATTCTCATTGGGTCCAAAGTACATCCATGTCAATAATCTTTATTTCAGGATTCTTCTCTATATCATGGTAATATGCTTCTAGGATAGCCTTGTAGAAAGCTATATTTGCTGCCCTTCCAAAATAATCGGTAGACAGAGACTAGAGCTAGGTGGAGTCTCTTTCTGAGAAAAAGAAAGCAGTGTTTTGCATGACTACACATGTATAACATATGTCAAATTGCTTACCTTCTCAATGAGGGGGAGAAGAAGTGGGAGGCACAAAATTTTGAAATCAAAATTTGAAAAAAAATGTTAAAATTGTTTTTATATGTAGTTGGGAAATATATATTGAATAAGAAAAAAAATTATAAAGTTTGGGTATGTGAGTAGTCGTGCAAGCAATCATGAAAGCAGTTTAAGGTTCTGCCCTTTTGAGTAGTTATGTTTGGGGATGTAGAGCTAAGTTAAAGGAACTTGGTATAAAAGGTAGAGGGTTTGGCCTTTGACTTGGGTCATATTCTGCTTATGACATAATAGCTATGCAACCTGGAGTAGGTGACTGAATCTCTCAGTTGCCCAAGACCACTAAAACTGTAAGCTACAAAGTAATTTTCAATCTGTACCTCTGGAGGTAATTTTCACAGCAGGAAGTGTAAAACCAAAATCAAATCAACCTTCTCTTAATCCCTACCCTGCCTCCACACATACATAACTATATTAAACAGAAATATATGTATGTATACATATGTGTGTATGTATATAAACAGATAGCTATAGATATAGCTATAATCATAACTATACATACGTGCACACACATATATCTAAACTTGTGTTTTCACAAGTGGTAATGATGTTCTGTACTACTACAGGCAAGCAGTGGAAGACAATTAGTGTATTGGCTAAAATGGCTGTTCCTGTAAGGAGCCACACAATAGACCAGGGGTGAAGAACATTCGACCTCAAGGTCACATGTGACCCTCTAGGTCCTTTGATATTGCCCTTTGACTGAATCCGAACTTCATAGAACAAATCTGCTTAATAAAAGGATTTGTTTTGTGAAACTTGGACTCAGTCAAAAGGCCACACCTAAGGATCTAGAAGGCCACATGTGGCCTATGAGGCTGCAGGTTCCCCATCCCTGTTGTAAACCAAGTGGTAGAAGTCAGTATTGCTTCCCCTTCTGAGTTGATAAGTTTGTCCATGTGTTGTTTCTTTTAGCAAGATCCTAGGAACACTTTCACACTAAGTGCCCTGTCCTCTGGTTCCTTGGCAGTCCCAAACAATACCAGGTTTTGTTTGCTTAAGCCTAGGTCACTTAGAACTAACACTCCAGACAACATATAGGCTAAATGTCTGAATTCCTAAGTGCTTATTGGTTTCCTCACATGGTAAGAGATGGCAAATAACAATATAAATTCCTAAGGAATCACTAAAATCAGCCAGTCGATGCATAATGGGATAGTCACTTATACCCAGGGCTAAGTATCTGAAAAGTCACATTATCTCCTCTTAGACAAACTTAAGGTACCTCAGAGGGTAGAATCAGACAGTCTTCTTGGAATTACATTTCCACTGAGCCCAGTGGTCTGCCTTCTTTCATTTAGGTCACAAGGCAGTCAGTTTAAATCAAAGATTATTACCCTGCCAAAGCATAGTGACTCACATCCCACCAGATACCATAAGGTCTGATATATCAACTAAGGCTTCCAAATCTTTGTTTTATTAGAACAGAATGTCTATAGTTAACCACCATTCAGAACTATATAGGTTACAGAAGAGTCATTAGAATAAACAGGGTACTGGACACATTCCAAGAAACTTAGGCCCTAATTTCAAGATCTCAGGGTTTTTGTTTTGTTTTGTTTTTGTAATTAGAAATAATACCACAGCTATGAAAATATTTGAATAATAGTTCTTTATAAAATAAGATTCCCAGAGTTTATTCCCCAAAGTGGAACCATTGAGTCAAAGCTTATTTATGATTGTTGTTATGTTTATTGAATATAATTAGATGCCTTTAGAACAAATGAGTGCTACGATACTATGCAATTCGACCAACAATAAATACTTATTTCTGTTTCTCCATAACTCCCTCAGTATCATTTCATTGTTTTTTTTTATCAGTTTTAACCAATTTGACAAATATGGGGTGAAAACTAAAAAGTTGATTTAATTTATATCTTTTTATTTTTATTGAAGTTAAGATTTTTTAAGTGATTAGTAACAATTTTTAACCATTTCTTTTATCTTCATTTGAAAATTGTCTATTCATAGACTTTTTTTTTTCATTTGAGACTGGAAATATAGAAATGCTAGTTCAATTGTATTCCCTTGATTATTAGTCAGGAAAGGTATTTTTCCAAGTGATTAACAGTTTCTGTTTCATTTTTCCTTTGAAAATTGCCTGCTACTCTGCTTTGACTATTTATCCATGATATAAATAATGGAAATAATTTTAGAAATAATTAGCAGTTGATTATATGTTTTAGATGTTGTTTTTTCATTATTTGTTTATTAGATTATTTTTGTTAGAGAGAAGGGTTTTTAAATAATTATTTCATGCAATCAAGTTTCTCTATTCTGTCCTTAATAATTCCTTCTTTTTTAATAAAAAATATTTCCCTCAAATTTATATATAAAATTTGCACACATGTAGAGTCCGGATGCATGATTTCATCAGTGTAAGGACCTCCCTCTGATGCATATTAGCAATTCCTCTCTAAGTCAGAAGGTCAGAGTTCCTGGGGCACTGAAAAGGTAAGTGACTTGACCATAGTGGTCAAGCTAAAATGTTTCTATGGTAAGCCATAATCCCAGCCTTCCTTGAATGGAAGTCTTGAATGGAAGTTAGATTATGCTGCCTTCAATTTCATTAAGTACATTATTTCTATTATTTCACTTAGTTTTTTATGTTTAATTCAATCAAGCGACTGAGTTAGGTATCATGTTATGAAATATGGGTCAAAATTGATTTTCTTTCAAATTGCTGAGTACTTTTTCTGAGAATATTTTCACAAATAAATCCTACCTCTGTTTTCTTACTTTTCTATAAATTTATCAAACATTAACCACTGATTTGTTTTTAAATTTGGTATTTGATATCTATCACACTGATCTGTTTATTTTGTGTCAGGCAATAATTTTGATGTAAACCAATTTATAATGTGTTTTAAAGTCCAAGAAGCAAGACCTTTCCCATTAATTTTATTATTCAACATGCTCTTTGGTAATTTTTATTGTTTAATAGTTTATCTGTGTATCTATCTATCTGTGAGTCTATTTATCTATCTATCCGTCTGTCTGTCTACGACAGTAGCCTGTTGCTGTGTCTACCTGCCTCCTCTCTCTCCACTCCAATTTATCATTGATTTAGCCACTAAAATCATTTTCCTAAAGGGCAGAACCAACTATGTCACTCCTCCATTCTATAAATTCTAATGGCTCTGTGTCACCTACAAGATCAAATAGAAAAAAAAACTCTCTTTGTCATTCAAAGCCATTTATAATTTAACCCCCTCATACATTTCTAGGCTTTCTTCACCTTACACCCCTTCACATACTTTTCAATTCAGTGTCCTCACCCTCCTTTCTGTTTCTCTGACAAGACCTACTCCATTCTCATTTCCAGGCATTTTCTCTGGCTTTTCCCCCATGCTTGGAATGCTCTCCCTCTTCTACTTTTCCTCCTGATTTCTCTGGCTTCCTTTAAATCCCGTCATTTATAGGAAGCCTTCCCCAATTCCTCTTCATTCTAGTGCCTTCCCTCTGTTGATTATTCCCTATTTATCCTGTATATAACTTGTCTGTACATATTAATTTGCTTGTTCTCTCCATCAACAGATTATGAGCTCCATGAGGGCAGGAACTTTTACCTCTTTTTATATCTCTAGTATTTACTACAATGTCTGGCACATAGTAGGTGTTTAATAAATGTTTAATGACTGAATGTTTATTTTCCACATAAATTTCATTATGATATGTTCAAGTTCTATTTTAGACTTTCTGTTTTGATTGTATTATATATAGTTGTCCCTTCCACATCGAAGGGGTTAGGGTCACTGTTGTCCCCCCCACCCCTCCTTGGCCCTCCTTTTGTACTAGAGAAGTCTGAAATATTATAGTATTAAAAGATAAAATATGCTGATATCATATAATACTATACATGTGTTTTCTGCATTCCTGAGTTTCTAAACTTCTGTGTCATCTGCTGGCCTTTCTGCTTCATCTGCAGCTTCCAAAATTCCCATCAAATTCCCATTTAATTTTTTTATGCCTACTCCAGATATATCGAAACCAGATGGGAATCTTGGTGTGGAAGGGATAACTGTATATACATACGTAAACTTTTCACTGTTGTCTGAAAATACAGGATGTTTAATTTCTTCATTATTAAAGGATTTATTAAACTGTGTATAGGCATCCTCTACAAACTAGCTAATATGATCAATTCTTGGTAAAATCTAACAAAATTATAATCTGATTTTGAGAATGTTGAGGTCATTGATTCCTGGACTATGTTTGTCTATTTCATAATGTATCACTTTTGATTTTTATTGTATGCATATAACTTTCCAATTTCTGGGTGCTTATAAATTCAGAATTGTTACATATTAGTTATTGCCACTTTTACTTCCATGATAATGTAATGCCATCCTTTGCCTATTTAATTTTTTGTTTGAATTCCTCTTTATAAATGACTGTCATTTTTCTTGCTTTTAAGTAACTATATGATGTTTTTGCAATAAATCTGTTTCCTAAAAGCAAATCAACTTATCAAGGACTTATAACTATTCTTTGAAATAAAAGAATACCTTTCATATTTATTGTCCAAACTAGTAATTTTTATTTCTCTTATAACATTTTCTTCCTACTGTGACTGATGCTGCCTAGCAAGAGTGAAATATATCTTAACCTTATATATTTTTTCAACTATAATAATTAGTTAATAAAACAAATACTTATTTTAAAAAACTATTTATTTTGTACTCCCCTTGAGATTTAGTCCCTTTTTTTATCATAGGCAAGAGTCTTGCTTTGATAATCACTTGTTCCTTTCCTTCTCTTCTTCTTTTTTTATTGGTAAATGCAGATTTGTATTACTGTTCCTTATCCTTTTATAACATATTTTTATGTAAACTCCAATTGATAATCTAAAATGTTATAGGCATGTATTATATTTAGTATATATATATATATACATATATATACACATTATATGCAGTCTTTTACAACTTATATATGAAAGTGTGTGTGTGTGTGTGTGTGTGTGTGTGTGCGCACGCGCATGTGTGACCTATTACTACTCAGCAGTTCTTGATTTGGGATTTTGTTTTGGGACCAATTTTTAGGACACAATCAGATGAGTTTTGAAGATTTTTATTTGTCCCTGCATCCTCTTTGGTCTTGGATGCTGCTGCTCTTGTGTTGCTGCTGCTCTACATGGAATGATTGGTATTAGGCTCCACCCTCTGCTTCAATCCTTTGCTTCTACCTCAGTCTTTTGGTGGTCCACGGGTGGTTTGGGCATCTGGTGATCTCTTCTTCTCTTTACGCCATCTTCAATTGGGAATTTGTTCCATCCTCTGTTTGGCCCTAATAGTTCTACCAGGGCACCAGAAATTTGTCTGTTTTTCTTCACAGTCATCCTGGACAGCATTGAGCACTCCCTCACTCCTCATTTCAGTGGTTTGAGGAGTGTACTACCAAGCCTTGTTTCTACATTCGATGACCTACTGAGGTTGATTCTGTCTTTTGATTCTATTCTGCCAGGCCAGGGCCAGGATTTCATTTCAAAAGCTGCTTATTGAATCTGCCTCTGGGTTACTAAGCCTGTGTTCAAATTACTGACTAGCTTCAGGATAGTTCGCATGACTAGCTGGTTCCCCTTTTGTCCCCAACTACAGATCATGGTCAGACCCTCAGGAGTTACTTTCCCTAGAATGACCTTTTCCTAGCCTTCTTTACTCTCCATTCACCTGAATTGATTGCGGCTTCCCTATTTCAACCCATTTATCACCCTCTGGCTTTTTGTAAAGTTGATTTGTTTAACCTAATGGAATACTTTACATGTATATTTATTGAATTTCAACCCACACACACCAGGAATGCTCTTTTCCTCTTGCCTCTGTTGCTACCTCCCTGACCTGGAAAGTTTCAGAATTGCTGATTGGGAAATCCCTAAGGTAGGAAAACCTAGCATCACCAAAAACAGCCTTATTCTTTTCTCTCTCTTTTACCTAGGCTGTTTGCATACAACTTGAGATGAAAGTCAACAACATTACACCATCTTTTAAGAAGGAGAACTACCAGACTTTAACATCTCTCTTGCCACCTAAAGATCCTCTACATGTAATTTTCTGCCCTGACTCCATGTCTTACATTGCCTTCCCACCTTTTAATATAACCTAAAGACCTGTGGGCCTTGTCATCTGTCCTATCATTGAACCCTTAGGATTAATAGGCTTTTGCATCTGTCTTGCTATACTCTCCTTTATGCATTGTCTCTTCCAATTATAGCATTAAGTCCTTTAGAGAAAGGCTGTTTTTAGATTTCTGTCTCCTACTTGGTTTTTCTATTTGTATCCCCAGCATTTAGCTCACTGCTTGCTACATAATTAAAGCTTAATAAATGCTTTTGCATTCTTCATAAGATCTGGCCTATAATTCCTGATATAATTTTGGAACCTAACCCTGTCATTCAATATATTAGCAATCTTTTTTCAGCTTCAATTCACATAAAATTGTCCATTTTCTGTTCTTTTTTTTAAGGTGGGAAGGCAGGGCAATTGGGGTTAAGTGACTTGCCCAAGGTCACACAGCTAGTAAGTGTGTCAAGTGCCTGAGGCCGGATTTGAAATCAGGTCCTCCTGACTCCAGGTCCCATGATCTACTCACTGTGGCACCTAGCTCCCCCAATTCCTGTAAAATTGTGATAAGAATGCTATATTGCCTTTACCTAAACAATTGATAAAAATATAAAACCCCGCAGATCCTTGAAGCACTCCCCTAGGGACCTCATTCAAAGTTTACTTCAAACGAATAATATCTTTCAACCTGAATATTCAACCCGTACAAATCTACCTCACTCTACTGCCATCTACTCTACATCTCTCCCACTTTTTCACAAGAATTGTTTGAGATGCTTTTTTCAAATGCATTGATCTATCTTGGTTAATTGTATCTTCAGCCTTTCCCTGACCTACCTACGTAGAGATTTACTCTATCCTCTGCTAGGTCAGTCTACATAAAATACTTCTACAGCCTTCCCCAAACCAAATTTAGATGGATATGTACTAGCCCTGCCTTATTGAAGAGAAGGAATAGACCAGGCTAGATGAGATTTGTGAAATTGTGCAGCAACTACAATGATTCCAAGCTGCTCCCTGACACAAATCCCACTTTTTTATCATCAATATTCTTCCAGGAATACTCTAGGACTGCAGATCATAAAAAAAAATAATCTTCAAAGAATCAAAATTGTGGATGACCCAAAGGGCAATGAACATGCTGTGGTGGACATAGATTATGACATATTGATAATGATGACTTTAAAGCAAGTGGCGCAAAACATACCGTTCAGGAAATACGTGACCTGAAAAGGAAGAAGGTCAGTCATAAAGAGAGATCAAGCATTCCCTCCAATGGCAATCACAAATTGTTTATAGTCCTAGAGGAAGAATTCTAGGGTATTGCGTAAACCATCTATAAGATCTATGAGAAAACTTGGACAAAAAGTCCTCAAGATGGGCTTGGATGAGTTACAATCTGCCCTATTTGAAGAAAAGTCCCAAGATACCCAAAAGTATGGAAATTTTATTCTGTTGGAAGAAATGGAATCCCAGAACCATTGCAATGTTGAATTGTTCAAATTTATGTTATTAATTCTGTCCCATTGTCCTATTATATCATGATCCTTTTCGAATTCTAATGTTACTTCCAATGTGTCAACTAATCTTCCAAGATCTGTGTCATGTGTAAATGTTATAAGAATGGCATTAATGTCTTCATTCAAGTCATTGATAAAAATGTTGATTAGTGTGGGGACAGAGTGCTAGAGTTCTCTATTAAAGATCTCTCTTCTTGTTGACATCAATCTTATTAATCACTACTCTTTTGGTCTGATCATTCTGTAAGTTCTGAATCTACCCAACTGTTATAAATATAGCTCACAAGAACATTGTTAGAGACATAATCAAATGCCTTACTAAAATTCAGCTATAAAATTTCTCCATCTTTCCCCTGATTTACAGTATAATAAGGCTGTCAGAAAAGTGAAAAATAATGGGTTGGATTTAAAATGATGAAATTTAATGGACATAAGTCTTTAGTCCTTTGCTTAGTTTAAAAAATATCAACTATACAAATACAGGATGGAGAAACACGGTTAGAAAAAGACCTAAGCGTATTAATTGGCTGCAATCTCAATATGAACCAAGAGTATAATTTGATTGCCAAAAAGACAATGCAATCTGAAAAAAAATATTAATAAAATAAAAGAGTACAGAACTAAGCAAATGTTAAAATGATTAAATAGACTACTCACAAAATATAGACGATACTACCCAAATGGTTAACTGGGCTTTGGTAACATTGATGGAAAGTTCCAATAGAAATGATTATCAGAAACAATTGTTTACATGTCTTTTATGTCTGAACTGAATACATTGTGTGGTTTTGTGACAGAGGAGTTTTGAGCTAATTTTATGTCTTTCCTATTTTTTAAATGCAAGAATTATAGAATTATAGGATTTTGATACAGCAAAAGGCCTTGGAGATCATCTAGTTCAACACATTCATTGTTCACCCAGAGAATAAGGTAAGGAAATTAAACACATACACACATAAGCACACATACCTACACTAACACACGTACTCATAGACATACATAGACAAAGGCTAATGACTTAAACTCTGTGGTTGTAACTTACACTAAGCAGGCCAGGATGATTACCTTCATATCAATATTTTGCAGGAAAAAAATGTATTAGACAGAAAATAATTATTTTCTTAATCATTTTCTTTTCAGTTAGTCTGAAATTTGTATGGCAGTATCCTAGCACCATTTGGAAAAGACATTAGTTACAGAAAACATCTGTTTGTCAATCATTGCTTTTATTGTGTTTATGGTACGTTTCTCTACACTAATGAAATCCTCAGGCCTGACCACTCCTATTCCCTCCCAAAAGAAAACAAGAATTGTTGGTTTCACTTTAATGACTAAAATCCTTAGTAGAAAAAAAAAGACATGAAAAATCGATCCCTTTATGAGGCACGATTTAGCAATTAGGTCAAATTCTAATAGTGTCTTTTTCTGAAAAAATTTAAAGAAATTTTACGTTAGAGGAGTATTTCTTTAACATGATACCTGTGTATGTAAATGCATACATATATGTATATGTGTGTTTATGTTCATGTACCAAAATACATGCTGAAAAGGATTTACCTTTTTTTCTCCCCTTCAGTCATGTAGATTATTTGTTGCAAATCACTCAGGTACAAAATACGTCCTCTTGGTTCATGAAAGCTTTCTTTGATCTTCATGTAAATAAATAGTCTGCCTTCCTCCTATAGGACTCTTTCTTGAAAACGATTTCTTTCATCAAATAGTTTGTCTCATCTCAGTGAACATCAAGGTAGTTTTCTTCAGAGCTTCAAACAAGCATTTCCTACACATTTACAGGAAATACACTAAACATTATAAATGACAACCTACTTCACCACCTCTTCCTGGGAAGCTGAGCACAGACAGCAGGAGATTTCATGTCACTAACTCTCACACTTTGTAGGAAAGCTGTAGCTGGTCAGACACTGAAGTCATGAGGCTTGAGCTGTGACCTCACATGAGCACATCCTCTTCCTTCATTGAAATTCTGTAAGATGTCCCTTCAGGGAAAAACAGGAGTCTTATTGTGAGACAAGATGCTATCGGATGTCTTAATATGGCATTGGGAAGTAACTGGGAACATGAGAGAACAAAGAATCTAGACTATGAAGAATCAAAAATTCAGATAGGAGGGAAAGCATTTATTGTAGTAGGAAAGGAATCGTGTTAATGCAAAATTCAAAAGAATAAGTACAAAATTCATTGAACATACATTTTTAGTCTTAGTATTTACTATGGATTTAATCTACCTATTTTTTTCCAGCATATCCATAATTTTCTTGAGTTCTTCAATTCCCATTTGGTTCAGCAGCTTTATGATTCTTAGCACTGTATGGAACAATTTTTTTTTTCTAGGTCTTCTGCAAGATGACCAATTTCTTGCTGAGTGAACCAGTCAGCCATCTGTGAAGCCAATTTTCATAGCTTCAGCAGACAGAGTGCCCTTTTCTTTCATTTTTTTTCTTAAGAAGCTAAGAAATGTTTTTAATTGAATCAACCCTGTAAATTATAGCAAGACTGGGAAATGGAGTAACATAATATTTTCACTTCATCACATTTTGACAAAAAGCTGATGATCCTGTTAGAAGAATTTTCTTCTAAAACTCATTTTGACTGTGGCAAGGTATGAACATCTCAGAGTGGAAAGTAGGCAATTATATACCAGAAATGTAGGCTATGGGAAGAGCCAATTCTAATCACTCAAAAACTGAGCATATTTTTTTCATTCCAGATTATCAGAATTGGTCACCCAACTTCACCTCAAATCACTTAGTAGTTCCAACATTTTTCTGCATGTTGGCAAAGGTAATGGTAATGAGGGCAAGTTTTTTTTTTTTTTTGATGTTCTTCTCTTAAGTGCCTTTAATGAGTCTGGCCTTTGTTTGAATTGGGTAGGTAAAGTGGAATCTTTTTTGTCTTGGAGTCCTTCCTCAGCACTAAGACAATCAGGAGTCATTGATTGGAAACAATGTATATGAGGTGGTACTGGTGATTAACTAACTTTCCCACACCCTGGTTTCCCACACCCTAACTGTTAAGTTGACCTCAGCCCCCAGGGCCCTGAACAGGTATATGTACTGGAAGGTTAGTGTTTGACTTTCGGGGTTGTACTCATTGAAAAAGTGTGGGTGACAAGACTGTGAGCAAGCCGTTGAAATAGGCCCCTCGCCCCAGCTTTGAAACCCAGATGTTGGTGCTTCTCTGGTAACTGCTGTGATTTGATCAGACAAGGTCTGTCTGGTGATCTGTTTGTAATTTCTGTTTTATTTGCCCTGAAGTTCAGGGGGCTGATCTTTTCCACCTGAACTAAGTGAATGATATAATTAAACTGAGATTGTTAACTCCTTAAAGTTGCTTTCCTTAGAAAAACAGATCAAAGAACTTGTGTTGGCAGCCCTTCTGTGTGTACTTGTTGGTCTTACACAGCCACAGTAGCTGCTAGTAACATCGTTACAGCAATATAATAACAATATTTTTATAAAGTACTTTTATAAATATGATCATTAACAAATCATTAACAATATTTTTATAAAGTACTTTTATAAACATAATTGTTAACAAACGAATATAATTTAATCCTCACAAATAACCCTGTGAGTTAGGCATAACAGGTATAATTTTCACCATTTCCTTTTATGGATTAGAAATTTAGGGTCAAAGAGATTTAGTTGCTTGTCTAAGATCACAAGGTTGGTAAGTCGAATGGCCAAAATTAGAAGCTAATTCTCCAGAGATCTAGCCCAGGGCTCTTTCTCTAGTCCCATGATCCTGTAGCTGGTTGAAACTGTACACCAAGCTTGGGCAGTAAGAGTTCAAGCTACTTGTCACCATAGATATGCTCTATTGAGACAAAATTATAGGTATTCGGATTAAGACAATAATAAAAATATAATAATAATGATATTTATTATAATTTTTAGAACTCTTTCTTATGTGTTGTCTGAAGAAACAACAGGAAGTTAGAATAGTACAGTCTAGGGCATAACAAAAGCCACCTTAAAAATGATTTGCCACAAAAGTGAAACAATTGGTTAACTAGGATATATGCCTTCCTCTACAAGAAAAAGATTATGAATAATTAGGAAGAAAAGCACTACATGGTGGTAAATCAGGAGATATGAGGATCATATCCTAGAGTAGGAATTTGGGTTTAGTTTAAGAAGTACAAATTCACCAGCTAGCAAATGAATCCAAGATTTCCTTGTATTCTCTTACAGAACAAGGTCATGATTCTCTTATTTCCACTTGGTAATAGGATTCTTATTCTTTTCCTTATAGTACACAAGAATGCTAGAAATAAAAGGACCCCAGACTTTTTGAGATTAGGGGAAAATTATGGTTTTGCTTTGTCTAATGTTATATTTACTTAGTTGTGCACCTATTTTCCTCCCCCGAGAGAAGGGGCATTTTATTTCTTATCTTTAGCTCCTGGGTGCCTAGGACAGTGCCTGATACATAATTTATTTATTGAATTGTTAAACTAAACAAAGGGTTCTGAACTTCTTTTATGTCATGGTCCCTTTGGCAGGCTGGTGAAGCCCACAAAACCTCCCTCAGAATAAAGTTTTTAATGTTCAGTTGTCTCCTTCCTTTCCCATTCTTGGTGATTCCTTTGGGGATTTTCTTGGCAAAGATACTAGAGTATCTATCCTTTCCTTTCCAGCTCACTTTACAAATGAGAAAACTGAGGCAAACAGGATCACACAGCTAGTAAGTGTCTGAGGCTGTATTTGAACTCAGGTTTTTCTGCCTCCAGGCATGGCACTCTATCCACTTCACCACCCAACTTACCTAAAGTTTTAAACACATAAGCTGAAACCAATATGATTGTAAAGGAAACTCATTACATTAAAATATAGTTATCAAATACTTTGAAAAAGGTATCAGGCCCCAGGTTAAGAGCTACTGAACTAAACTCTTCAAATTTCACTTTGCAAGGTTGTTAAAGCACTGCTTTAATTGAAGAAGCCTCTACTCAGAATCTTAAGTGGTTCCCTGTTGTCTACTAAATAAAGTATAAAGTCATTATCCTGTCATCTAAGTTCTATACTATGACTCTATCATACCCTTCCTGCCATATCTTCCCTTCACATACAACATATTCTAGTTAAACTGGATTACCTGCTGCCACCACCACTTTCCAGTGCTCATGTCATCATCCGTATTTCCCTAGGCCTCAAATGTGCTGATTATCAAAGCAAAAAGTTGTATCTACTTCCTCAAAAGCTTTGGGGTTGGGGGAGGGAGGGAGAAACTTCCCGCTTTATACTTATAATATTCTTACTTGCCCTATTGCACTGACTCAAACATATTTTCTTCCTCCATTCCCCTGTAATTTCTGTGAGGGCAGGACATTGTTTAGATCCTTTGCAAATAATACAATGTATTTTACTCTGTAGTGTTCAATGAGTATTAAAATTGTTTTGAAATGAAAATTTGAATTGGTTTCCTCTCTAAGTTATGTTCCAGGTTTGAAGTTTCACTTCAAAAATACAAGACCCTGAATTCAAAATAAATACGTTAGATGTGTTCTGTCATTCTAAATGCAGTGCTTTCCTTAATGTATCATAAAATCAAATTTTTGGACAGTTGTCAGTTCTTTGATTCACATTGAGATTATAGTGAAGTAAAACCCTAGATCTCTTTGCTATTACTTGCCTTTTCTTTTCCATCCTATATCTGGTTTTTTGAACTTTATTGCAGACTTTACATTGGGTCATTCCACTTATTACAGTAGGGATCCCTCTCATCTATGTCTTCATCCAAGCCAATAGACAGAACTAAGGCTTGTGCCACTTCACTCTAGAATTTATTCCAGATTTGTAACAACCCATTAATAAATCGCTTTAAATCTGGTCATTCAAATGATTCCAAATCCTACTAACTGTACTTTCCTACAAGACTTTTAAGGAAAGCATGAGAGACTTGATCCCCTTACTTGCTGAAATTGAATATTATTATATATTACACTTTCCTATTCTAGTAAATCTTTCATGACAGCATCTCTGACAAGCAGTCATCCAACCAATGCTTGAAAATATCTAATTATATGTAAACATCTACCTCCCAAGATGGTCCATTCTACCTCTTAACTACTCTAATTGTTAGAAAGTTCATACCTTGTGCTGAGTAAAAATGATCAACTTTACAATTTCTGCTTCCAAATTTCACTTTTCAATCTGCCTTCAAATGCCAAGGAAAATAAGTTTAAAGTCTTTTTTATATGACCATGATTCATTTCCAGGAAGCCCCAATATCTCCCTTTAATATCATATAATATGGGTTCAAGTGCTCTCTAGGTGACCCTTTTCTTCTGAAAAAGATAGTTCTCAGAAATGAACAAAGTACCCCAAATGTAGGCTGATTCAGACAAAACATAATGAGGGTATTTCTTCCTTCATTCACGTCACTGTGCTTAGGTTAATCCAGTCTAAAATCATATTAGTATTTTTGGATGGCATGTTGAAATGTTAACTTAAATTCAACTTGAATTCTACCTAACTTCCCCAGGTTTTTTCACAAGGATTGTTCTTTATCCATACCTCCATCATCTGTTACTTTTATGGTTCTTTTCTCAAACTCAGGTTTTAAAACTTGATGATTTTTTCATAACTTAGTACTTATGAAGCATAATCAGAATTAATTTGTTTTGCTCTTGGAAACCTGATTCTACTCTCCAATGTAGTAACTCAGCTCTTTGTCATCTGCAATTTGGGTACTTATATTACCAATGTTTTAATCCAAGTAATTTGTCAAAAATGTTTAATAGAGAAAAGTCAAAGACAGATCTACTGTGGCAAGTTCTACATTATTGATATACATATATATGCATATATATATTAGGATAGGAATATTTGGGGTTGTTCAAATTGGAGTTTATAGGTATACATACAGAGTTTAAAATTTCTCATTCAGTTTACCACTAACAAAATAAGCTTTCTCAGAGCTGTTTCCTCATATTAAATGTAGACAATATGAATTATTATTTTAAGAGTATAACTTTGGTTACTCCCTGGTGTGTTGTAGTTGATTATCATGACAGGAAATTGATGCTGGTGGTGGTTGTTCCTGCCTATTTATCTCATTTATTTTTGAACTAAAGAATAGGAACAATATTCTTTTGAAACAATTTTGACTGTGACAAAGAGTAAAGGGGGGTAGATTATCATTATCTTAACAGTTAGCTACAGTAAACACCACCACATAATCTAACATGCTAATAATAACTTTTTGTTCAGTAACCTCTTTTTCTAAATAGTTCAACATTCTTCATAAACTCCACTAAATTCCCCAGCCTAACACTCATCCCTTCAAAAGAAAAATTATGAAAATAATCAATCATTTAGTGAACACTTACAAAATGCCTACTACCTCAAAAGTACTATGCTAAGTGATGGTGATACAGAGAAAACAATGAACAATTCCTGTCCTAG
Organism: Trichosurus vulpecula; assembly: GCF_011100635.1. NCBI lineage: Eukaryota > Metazoa > Chordata > Mammalia > Diprotodontia > Phalangeridae > Trichosurus > Trichosurus vulpecula. The sequence continues at coordinate 250,220,395 of NC_050573.1, read as the reverse complement.
AAGAGTTTATATTCTGTTTGGAAACTTTGAGAAATAAAGGTATGAGATGTCCAATACCACATAACATAATAATGCCTTAAAACATGACTCCCATTCATTCCCATCCACTACATTACTGGATTAGAGTGGCTCTATGGTGAGAAGGGCTTGATTTGCTCCAACTTCAAAATGACTTTCTATTTTCATCATGAGGAGAATGCTATATTTAGTTTTATTGCCAACCTCACATGGTGTGTTTAAGTTGTCCAGTAGGATTAGCTACAGTGATAGTCATAGCTCTTGACTTGCCTTTTGGAAATGGAGCATTAATCAAAATTTAACCTCAGTTTTCTTGATTGTATTCAAATGAAAACAGAAAGCTCTTATGATACTTTGAACTGGGTTGTTTAAATTGTTGGGAGCAATTTTGCAAATATTTAGTCTAAATTGGACATGCTTGCTAAAGAAAATGATTCTATTTGTTTTTGCTTCCTTCTCCTAGACATTTAATTGTCATCTAAGGGCTAAGTTATTTCCTCATCCTTTTCAGCGTGAATGGTATCCCCTTTCCAGTCAGTATTCAAATAAACAATCTCATCCTTGGGTGAATTATCCTGCAGTTGGGAATGTTTCTATTGTCACACACTATTTGTTTTTTGTTATGAGGTAGGTCAAATTGCACTGCCTTATACTATTCCACATTATTCTTAGACTAAAATGGGTATACTTCAAAGCTTGTATTTGTGAACAAAGAAACCCTCTTCCTATTTTGAGCTCCAAAAGCAAATAGGGATAGGTTTCTAGGTCACTTTAAGTGCTAAGGGCAAACTGCATTGTACAGATGATAACTCAGACTAAATGTTCAAGTTGGTACAAACTAACTTCAGAGTTCTGAAAATAACTTGGAAAAAGACCTGAAGGCAATATAATTTCCAGTAGGCTTATCATGTTTGCTTTTCTCATCATCACCTTTAATTCAAATTCACTCATTCTTTGAAACAATTAAGATCATTAACTTTTCTTAAGTCTCAGAAGTACATGTGTTCGTGTGCACACACATGTCTCATACATATACAGATACTTAAAGTCAGATATCATAAAATTATATATACTCACAGGAAAATCTCCAGTAGAGTTTTGAGCACTCATATGAACTTATACTTCTGACCTCATAAGAGCCTTATTTCATAGTCTAAATCCCTTGCTTATTTTCATCTCGTCTTTGCGCCCCCCCCCCCCGCCCTTATGTGATGGAATCATAAGATTTAGAGCTAAGAGAGACACAGAGATCATCTAGTCCAATGTTATAATTTCATAGAAGAGGAAAGTTATTCTTAGGGTGATTAAGTGACTCTTCTAAGGTCACAAAGTTCATAAGAAGGAGAAGAAGGATTTAAATCTCTGACTTTAAGTTCAGTGCTCATTCCATTATGCCATAGACAACTAGAGTTATCAAAGATGCCAGGGATAATCTGGAGTAGTGTGACCCTTTGCTCAAGTTGTTGATCTTTCTTATAACCTGTTTGATAGTTATCCAGGCTCTGCTGGAGCATATCCAATGAGAAGAAAACCATTACTTCATTAGGCAACTCATTTGGGGTAGCTCTAAATTTTAGGAAATAATTACACTCAGTCAAAATTAGTGTCTCTTTATTTCACACCTTTTGATTCTAGTTGTGCCATCTGGAATCAGACAGAATAAGACAAGTACTTCTTCCACATGACAACTCTTCAATATTTTAATATTTGATAAAAATCAGTCTTTGAGGGCTGGATTATCTCAAACCTCTCAACCCTCAGGAAAGAGAAAGTATAAAATCAGAAAGGTCACTATTGAAAAACAAACTTGAGATCTGAAAGCTGGGAAGGGACAGATGGGGGATGTTGATAGAAACAGGGTACAGAACTTTAATCAGAATCAGCACTAACAAAGGGAGGAGAAACAGTTAAGAGCAGAGTTAGAATACAATGTTTTCCCAGAATTGATATTCATTAGGCTTTTGAAGAAAATTCAGTTTGAAATTGTCCAAAACACTTTGATCACTAAATAGAGAGTTACAAATTCCATAACTACTTCAAAGAGTCTTCATATAAATCATATTGTCAGTGATCTTCATCTTCACTCAGTGCACACAGAGTGCATACACACACACACACACACACACACTGATATTGGCTTCTACAGCTGGTTCAGTCTTGTGCGAGATAGAAGAAGATATGCTGATTGACCATGTTAAAGGGTAAGGATTATTGACCTATTCTGTTGTTAGTTCATTTAGCTTTTACCCTATTTGAGTTCTTGGTGTCCTGTACCATGAAGATAGCTGAAATTACTTCATTTTTTGTATGTAGTCCCTACTTTGGAGAGTTTTGAGAGAAAAAGGAGATGAGAGGAAATATCTGGATCTCCAGAGTTGTTCATGTTTCCTAGATTTAGGCTATTCTTTTAATAAACTTTTTCCCAGGTTCATAACTTTTGAGGTCAACATTGCTTCCTCACTATACCTCATCACACAAATCCAACACCACTTGTTTCTATTTTAGAAGACTATATGTTGTTCAGCTGTTTCAGCCATGTGTCTGTGACCCCATTTGGGGTTTTCTTAGCAAAGATACTAGAGTGGTTTGCCATTTCCTTCTCCAGCTTATTTTACAGATGAGGAAACTAAGGCAAACAAAGCTAAGTGACTGGCCTTGTATCACACAAGTAGTGAGTGTCTGAGGCCAGATTTGAACTCAATAAGATGAGTGTTCCTGACTCCAGGCCTGGCATGCTATCCATTGCACTATTTGCCTATTAAAGGTTTCTCCGTAGACATCAGTCGCGTTTAAACCATGGTCAACAAAATCACATAGCTTCCTTTCTGCAATAACTTGGCCTTGACATATATCTATGGCCAAAGACTTCATTAAGATTAAAATCAAATCACCAGTATCAATATATAGCTGATGTCTTCTTTCAAAATCAAAGCTAACTTCAAGAGAGAATAGAACAAGCTTCAAGGGGAGCATCTATTTGGCTTCAACTCCTGTTCCTCTATAGTATATCTGATGGTTCCCAATTCCTCTTTCTCTAACACCTTTTACAACAATTGTCATTAACATAATTTTTTTTGTTTTTGTTTTTGGCAGGGCAATTGGGGTTAAGTGACTTGCCAAAGGTCACACAGCTAGTATGCATCATGTGTCTGAGTCTGGATTTGAACTCAGGTCCTCCTAACTCCAGGGCTGGTGCTCTAGTCCCTGAGCCACTTAGCTGCCCCCATTAGTATAATTTGGAAAGGCACAGATTCTAATTCATGCCTATAGTCCTACTTTTTTTTTTGCACTGGTGGCAATTACATGGTCATAGTGTACTTCATACACTATGAGTCACTAATACAATTTGTTAATTGTTATCATTTATATATATTGATGAGGGTGTGTAGACATAGTGAGGAGGGAGAACATTCTTCCTATCATCTAACAGTCAATAATAATATATGAGTAACTATAATTAATGAAGTCAAACTTTTTGAGGTAGTCAATGAGTGATTTTTTTTCATTCTATGTACTAAAGAGCCAACCTATTTCAGAAACACAGACCCATAGATGCCATTTGTTATCAATCACATGATATATAAGCTATATAATACAAGTGATATTTCACTATGGCATCCACTATTTCCAAGGCATTGTATGGGACACTAGGAATAAAAAGGTTAAAAAAAACATCATCTTTGTCCTTTAAACATTTACAATCTAAAGAAGAGAATAAAATGTACTCAAACAATTATGATACAAAAGAATATGTGATAAGGGAGAAGAAGAGGGATATACAACCTGCTCTAAGAAAGATAAGCAGGAAAAAATAGTTCTCTTCTGAGGCACCTTTAAATAAGCCTTGATGAAAGAGAAATGGGGAAGAACAGGGAAAGAGTATGTTTCAGATATAAGGGACCACTGTTGTGAAAGCAGAGAAGCGAAAAAGGTGTGACAGTGAATTTGGGGAACAACTCGAAGTCCTGTTTGGCTGGAATAAAGAGTTCCTATAGGAGAAATTAGTGAAAAAATGACTGGACGGGTAGGTTGGAGTCATTGTGGAGAGCCACATTTTTTTAAATTGTATCTTATCTTCAATGACACCGTAGAAAGTTAATATCTTATCCCACAGTCAAGAGATACTCACTGATGTTTTCTTGAGTAGGTGGGGAGAGAATAGGCATTAGTTGATTCTCTTGGCAGCTATTTGAAAAACGCATTGGTGAAAAAAGGGACTAGAGACAGGAAAAAAAAATAGGTGACTGCAAGAGTCTAGAGGTTATCTAGACCTAAATAAAAAATGGTAGCAGTGTGAATGGAAAGGAAAACGGAAAGTTAACGCAAAAGTAGAAACAACAGAACTTGGCAAATGGTTTATCTAGAGAGAATGAGGTAGAGGGATAGACAGGGGGAAATAGGGGAAAACTACTCTGAGTTAATAAGAATCTGGTGATTTCATGAACAGAAATAGTGAAGAAGGGCATGCTTTGGGGAAGAATATAGTAAATTCTGTTTTAAATATGTTGACTTTGAGAGGCTGGTGAGACATACCTGAGAAGGTGTCCAGTGGGTAGTTAGAGATGTGGTAATGGACTTCAAGGGAGAGATCTGTGCTGAATAGATTGATGTGGATACCTTCTTCATAGAGGTGAAAAAAGCAGGAATGGATGCAGTCACCAATGTACAGCTTATAGAGAGAGACAGCAGAGCTTTGGGGGAATGCCTACACAGGAGGCAAGAGAAGAAAGATCAACCAAGAAGGGGCCTCAGAAGAATCAATAATTGGTAAAAGTGCCAAGAGAAGGAATGAGAGCCAATGAAAGAGAAATCAATGAGGAGTGATGGATACTAGGACATATTAAAATTAGTAAGTGATTTTTTTAATGTGAAAGAACATGTACTTTTTTTTTCTTTTGATTTATTAATAGATGGGTTCCTTAAGATTCTCTAGTGTTTATATGCCTTTGACCAATAAATAATGGTGATTCATTACAAGCAAAAACATTTGTCCTATCCATCTGCCCCTAGGTTGGGACAAAATACTATCTCATACTCTAAGTGTTATCCTCTTGCTAGTGTGGTCTGATTGACTACAGTGAACATGGAGTCAAACTTTAAGTCCATTCTCTGACTTTACTTATAAATGGTAGAAGGCAGATAATGTCATCTTGGTATTCATTTTTCTTTGATGCTTATCCCTTGTCGACATTTACATACTGTTTCTCCTTCTTCTTACTGAAAATAGATAATTTATTTTTCAGTCTTCAAGAGATCCAAATCTTCCTAACGTACTGCTTTTGATCTCAATCTGTAAATAGTCATGAGTCATTTCCCCTCTTCACCATCGGTCTTTCCCATTTTTTCCCCCTTTGGCTACTCCAAAAGAAATTTTAAATAGCAATCAATGGACTAGATGTCAACTCCAAATACTGCTTAGGTTTTGGGGTTTGGGTTTGTTTTGTCTTAATTGTGAGAATTGCTTGTTCCATCGGGAGCCATTAAAGTTGTACAGTACTTAAATCTCAGCCGTATTGAACAAAGGGACATCTGCTGGCTAAGTGGCAGCTATTTGGCTGTCTTCCCTGAGACCACCCTACCCAACAATAGCAATGACCCTTTCTTCACAGAATAGCTATCCCTAAGTGTCAGTCCGTGAATTAGTGTGTTTGAGCTCTGTGAAGGATTGGCCCATAAGTCTCTGAAATTGTCCATCAATCAGAAAATTTTAGAGTCAGAAGGGACCTCAGCAATACTCTCATCATTTGAGAAGTACTCATTTGCTTTCACAAGGCTTTGTTCTAGGATATTACACACATGCATGAGAAATTAAGAACCTGTAAAATTGTGTGTGGTGAGCATTCACTATAGAGCTATCTTTTTTATTATTTGAGCAATCATTAAGTATCAATCATTTCAGAAATGAAGATCTACAAAGGCAACAGGGAACATGGAAAAAGAAAATTGGACCTTAAATTAGAAGACTCAAATTGGGGTCAGAGCTCTGCCCTTTTCCAGCTGTGTGACATTGGGAAAGTGATTTAAACTCTATGGGAGACAGTTTCTTTATCTATAAAATGAGGATTCTAATAAGATATGCCTTACAGACATTCTGACTTTGTAAGTGGAGTAATGGACTTATAGTCAGGAAGGTCTGGGTTCAAATCCCATATTACATGGACAAGTCACTTAGTAATTTTAAGCCTCAATTTCCCTATTTATAAAATAAAACAATAATATCTCTAGTACTATCTAGTAGGGATGTCTTAAGGATCAAATGATAGTTTTTTTTGTCATCCCTAAAATGCTTTGTAAACCATAAAATACCATATAAATATTAGTTATTACTACTACTCAAGGCTTTGCAATGATAAATAATGAAAATTCCTGCACATATACACATACATATCTATATGCTTATATACATACATACATATGTATGTACACACAGATAATATGAATGCACATCTATATGTACACAAATATATGTATGTATGCTTATACATATGTACATACAGGTTATTTGTTTACTTTATATACATATATACTTTATAAAACACTATGAAAACATAAACTATTTTCATTTATATAAGCTCTTTTCTGTTTACCAATATAATGAATAACCAATATAATGAACTAATTTTCCTTCATGATACTGTAGAAAATAGTTTAAAATAATTTTTTGTGGTTTTTCTGATCCCTTTATTCTACTCTATTCCAGCATTTTTCTAAGGCATTTTTCCCCTCATTAATAAGCTTTTTAACCCCTTACAATATTAGGTGTGGTTGGAGGAAGAAGATAGGTTTGGTGCTTTATAGTCTGTGGTCAGAGGCCTCCAGGCTACACGTGGCCCTTTGGTTCTCCATTAAGGCCCTTTGACTGAATCCAAACTTCACAGAACAATGAAAGGATTTGTTCTGTAGAAGTTGAACCTAGTCAAAAGGCTGCACCCAAGGACCTTGAAGGCCACATGTGGCCTCAAGGCCACAGGTTCCCCACCCCTGGATAGATGGTTCTCTCATGTCGTAATTATATTGTGGAAACTCCCCATTCTTTTCCGCTGGAGTCTGGAAAAGAGGACTGGACTAATATGTAGTAGCCTATACTCTACCCAGTTTGTAGAGAAATAGAATGAACACCTGACTAGAAGTAAGGAGTTGTGGAATCCAGAGCAAGTCATTTAATCTGTTTATTCATCTGCAAAATTAGTGCATTGGAAAAGATGATCTTTTCTATCAATTAAATAAAAAATGTATAAACCGTTGATGGTCTAGTATCTTCTATGTAGTCTTATATGAAAAGAAACATTTAGGATGAGATAAAGCATGACTTAATACCTTATTGTTGGGGAAAGAGCAAGAGAATGTTACTTTTAAGTCCATTTTTTTTTTACTTTTTCAGTATTGTGAACCCTTTTTCAAAATAATGTGTGTAAAAGAATAAAGATTCATATCTATCTATATGTGTGTATAAATATAGATTCTATGTCAATCAATAAAAAAATTATTAAGCACCTACCATGTATTAGCACTGTACTAAGTGCTGAAGATACAAAGAGAGTCAAAAAACAGTCCCTGACCTCAAGAATTTTATAATCTAACAGGGGATATATTTATATTTATCTCACTCTCTTTCTCTGTCTCTGTCTATATCTATCCACATACATAGGCATAAAAATGTATGTCTATGTATGTTTATATGTATATATTTAAACCCAAGTTCATGGTACCCAATCCAAGAACCCCTACTTTAAGTAATAGGCTTAGATTTCTCATTATTAACAACTTAATAAGCTACGGTGTACAAGGCTAAAGTTGGGGGAAGAGTGGATAACTAATGTCCTTCATTGTCCATAGAAAATAATTTGAAAAGGAAGTTTTCCAAATATGTCATGAAAGAAGCATAAAAAAAACTGTTATGTTCTTTGGTAAAGGTCCAAAGCAGAAGTAACATTTGTATTCAAATTTCAGATATTTCTCTTTCTTGCAACATGAAACCAAATGCCTTCATTATGCACTAAAGATAGCAATATCTACAGTATGCTCTATTTTGGGTATAGCTGGAGGGAAAAGTACTGTTGACCTGCCTCTTGTATTGATATGCAAATTGATTTTTCTTCAATTCAAAATCACTCTTGAATGTCAAAATTTATACTCTCTCCCTGTCCTTCCCATTCTCCCCTTTCCTTCACTCACCTTTGAAAATTTGTCAAAATGCTTAATTTTTCTCTTTATTTGGAAACACATAGGAAAGTAATTCTCCAAAAGGGATAACCTCCAAGCTCTTTTTTTCTATGTATTTTCATTTGAAAAAAATGCCAACCTGAAGATTAAGCACTTATTGGACCTGGAAATTTCAAAAATATTTAGTGAATTTATCAACCTGAAATAGCCAACTTAATGGAGTAATAAAACAATCAGAGGACCCTCTGCCCTTGACTTCAACATCTTTGTTCGAGACTGACATAGAACCACAGATGAAAGCGGCTTCTCTTGAGTTGAGTTTACACTTGAGGAGCTAAGAATGAAAAGAAAAACTAAGTATGTAGGTTTTTTTTTCTTTCTATCTTAGAGGTCATTGAAAACCAGACAGGTTGTTTACAAGACAGAAACTTATTGCAATTGAAATAAATGATCCTGATAACACATGGTAAAATCTGTCCATTCATTTTATGTATTTCAATCAGGTGAAGTTCAGCCCTGGTTTTTTTTTTGCTTGAAAAATATTTGACATGCCTTCATATTAAAAAAAAAAAGTAGTTTTAAAAGCAAGGTTTTGTCAGGAACCTATTTTTCAACCACTGACAGTCTGGTAAAAAATGACAGACAAAAAAATACAGTGATAAAAGACTCCTCTGTCTCTTCTCAACTAACGACAGTGATACTTGACTAGAGTGAGGAAAAACAGTTTGTTGGAGAAGTTAATCAGTCATAAACTTAATAGCTGATTAACTTAATCCTCTCTGCCCCCTAAGAGTAGGAGTGAGTAACAGCAATTTGCTGTTAAATTTATAGAAGACAGTTTCAGAAAGACAGAGGCTTTAGCCCAGCACCTAGGATGGTGGATACTTAATAAATACTTTTTTGTCTTGATTTGACTTTAATCACATTTATTTTAATTCTGGAGCAGACTTGGGTACTACAAGTAGCGGGGGATTATTTTAACGAATCTTGAAGATGGGCCATGCTCCAATATGTCAAGGTAATTTTGAGTTAATTTTGAAGAATAAAGAAATATTTCTTTTGGGGTAGATATTTTCACCTCATGTTGAAAATGCATCTGCCTTCTAGAGGATTTGACATTCAGCATTGTCCCTTAGGAGCTGGGGTTTTCATGATGAAATGAGAGCCAGAAAGTAAAGATTTCAGTCACAGTGAAGGCACTAATTGTTAGCAAATTGTAAACTTTTGTGCACAGAGCTATCTTTTAGCTATATAATGAAGTAGACAATTTTTTTCTCAAGTGCTCCTATCTCCCTTTCCACATTCCTTTCCCACCTCCTATAACATTTCCCTCCTGACAGACATCCATTTAGGTTCTCTGTAGAGAAACACATACCTATATCTCCCTGGCAGACCCAGAATTTCTTGGATAGTGCTTCTGGTTATAAATTTACCCATTTTCTTACTTATTCAAAATGCTCATTGACTCAGGATAGCTGAGCTTTGGAAGATAGTATTTGACTGAACTAATTATAACTTTTTTTTCCCTCTACATAGTCTAATCCAGGGCCACTGGCCAACTTGATGCTCTTCATAGGGGGTACTCTGTATGCTCTCTGACTCCCTGCCTTCCCACTGGATGTCCCTCATATCCGAAATGTCTTCCCTCTTCATTTGTCTCTGGCTTCCCTGGTTTCCTTCAAGTCTCAGCCCAAATGATGCTTTTTGCAAAAGTCCTTTCCTGATTCCAATCTCCACTACATTCCTCTCTCCTCAAGATCCCTTCCCCCACCCCCACCCCCACCCCACTCCAGAAATCACTTCACATTTACAATGGTCATAACTTGCACGTACATAGATGTTTTCATGTCTTCTCCATTAAAATGTGAGCTCATAGGGCAAGGAAAGTGTTTTTGCCTTTCTTTGTATCCCCAGGACTTAACATCTTGCCTGGCATATATTAAGCACTGTGTAAATGATGCCAATGATGCTGATGATGGCATGACTTATAGTAATGCTCATTCCATTGGTAAGCAAATCCTTGGTAAGCAAAGAAATAGGCATTTTCCCCCTGACTTCAGAAGATGGAAAGTTTTATCCTTAAATGTGGGAGTTCAGTTAGTAAGGTGGAAATTCTACTTATGACCCCTCAAATCAGGGACTGGGGAGGCTGCCTAACTAAGACCTTGTCTGCCTGCTTAGCTCCCCCAGAATTTGAAGTTGATGTTGTCTATACAACTTTTGTCCCCAACAGACTATCACGTATGCCTGGCAACCACTAATCACAGGACAAATACTACAGAATTTGCATGTTTTCCAGGTGGGAAAATTGAAATAATAACATTAATAATAATAAAAGCCTTTGAAAAAGACCAGACCAAAACATTCCACAAAGAAGGAGGCCTGTCCACCACCCAACCGTGAGGAGCACAATTACTTAGCTCTTGTAGCATCTGTTCCTTCATATGTGATCTGAAATAAATGTAGCTAGATCACAGCCTGCACTCAGCAAAGCAGGTTTTAATTACTGCTACAGCAGTGCACCTTGTAAGTGCAGTTATACTAAGTTGCTTAGAGCATGATGAAAAATACGACATGGCACATTGGTCCTGAAACAATAAAAAAACATTTTTAAAAATTGACTTTTGTTGTTAATTTAAAAATACTCCGGTTATAAAGCACCAATTGCCACTATCATTTTTTAGTTTGCAGCTTTGTTTTTTTTTTTCAAGAGACTATCAATCAGCCCTCCCAAAGGAGGTGAATGAAAGATTTATATAAGTGTATATAACTCCAGCTTTCTATTCATAATGACTTCTCCTTTATTTTGTACTTCATAATTTAGACCATTTCTACACAATAAAATGTATGTGGACAGTTTGTAGCATAAAGCAAGTATCTTTTTATGTAGTTCACATGAATCATTTGTAAAATTCTCATTTTTTCTGTTTTTGCTAACAGAAATAAAACCATTTCTGGTCAGGTCTAGAATGGCAGGTTAAAGTACAAAAGTGAATCAGTTACCTAAATAGTTCCAACAAAAGGCATTTTCAGCTCAATTAATACATATTTTAACTAAAAGCACTTTTTAGAGTCCATCTGGATAATTACCTGAACCTTCTGCTTTTCTTGGACACTGTAGATCTAACTGGTGAATTTCTTAAATGCATTTTTTCTCTTAAAAAGACCAAGCAGGGGCGGAGCCAAGATGGCGGCTGGTAAGCACGGACTAGAGTGAGCTCCCTACCCGAGTCCCTCCAAAAACCTATAAAAATGGCTCTGAACCAATTCTAGAACGGCAGAACCCACAGAACAGCAGAGGGAAGCAGGGCTCCAGCCCAGGACAGCCTGGATGGTCTCTGGGTGAGGTCTATTCCACACGGAGCTGGGAGCTGGGAACGGAGTGGAGCAGAGCCCAGCCTGAGCGGCGTGGACGATCCAGACCAGAAGCCGGGCGGAGGGGGCCCTAGCGCCCTGAATATGTGAGCTGTGGCAGTTACCAGACCCCTCGACCCACAAACACCAAAGACTGTGGAGAAGGTTAGTGGGAAAAGCTGCAGGAGTGGAAGGAGTTCCCGGTTCGGCTTCCAGCCCTGGGGGCAGCGGAGGTGGGGCAGCTACAGCTGTTGTTACTTCCTGCTCCAGGCCCACCTGGTGGGAGGAATTAAGTGGCGGATCAGAGCAGGAGTGCAACAGCCTGCTGAAGATCTAAGCCCAGTCTGGACTGCAGGTCCTTGGGGAAGGAGGAGTGCGGCTCTGACAGAGCTGGCACCTCCCCCCCAAACGTAGAACATAGAACTCGTTAGTCTACAAGCAGTCATACCCCACTGAAAAACTCAAGGGTCAAGTTAGTTGGTTGGGAATATGGCCAGGCAGTGAAAACGCGCCCAGATTCAGTCTCAGACTTTGGATTCTTTCTTTGGTGACAAAGAAGACCAAAATATACAGCCTAAAGAAGACAACAAAGTCATAGAGCCTACAACCAAAGCCTCCAAGAAAAACATGAACTGGCCCCAGGCCATAGAAGAGCTCAAAAAGAATTTGGAAAAGCAAGTTAGAGAAGTAGAGGAAAAATTGGGAAGAGAAATGAGAAGGATGCGAGAAAACCATGAAAAACAAGTCAATGACTTGCTAAAGGAGACCCAAAAAAATACTGAAAAATACACTGAAGAAAACAACACCTTAAAAAACAGACTAACTCAAATGGCAAAAGAGCTCCAAAAAGACAATGAGGAGAAGAATGCCTTGAAAGGCAGAATTAGCCAAATGGAAAAGGAGGTCCAAAAGACCACTGAAGAAAATACTACTTTAAAAATTAGATTGGAGCAAGTAGAAGCTAGTGAGTTTATGAGAAATCGGGATATTATAAAACAGAACCAGAGGAATGAAAAAATGGAAGACAATGTGAAATATCTCCTTGGAAAAACCACTGACCTGGAAAATAGATCCAAGAGAGAGAATTTAAAAATTATTGGACTACCTGAAAGCCATGATCAAAAAAAGAGCCTAGATACCATCTTTCAAGAAATTATCAAGGAGAACTGCCCTGATATTCTAGAGCCACAGGGCAAAATAGAAATTGAAAGAATCCATCGATCACCTCCTCAAATAGATCCCAAAAAGAAATCTCCTAGGAATATTGTTGCCAAATTCCAGAGCTCCCAGATCAAGGAGACAATACTGCAAGCAGCCAGAAAGAAACAATTTGAGTATTGTGGAAACCCAATCAGAATAAGCCAAGATCTGGCAGCTTCTACATTAAGAGATCGAAGGGCTTGGAATGCGATATTCCGGAGGTCAATGGAGCTAGGATTAAAACCTAGAATCACCTACCCAGCAAAACTGAGTATCATGTTCCAAGGCAAAATATGGAGTTTCAATAAAATAGAGGACTTTCAAGCTTTCTCAGTGAAAAGACCAGAACTGAATAGAAAATTTGACTTTCAAACACAAGAATCAAGAGAAGCATGAAAAGGTAATCAAGAAACAGAAATTGCAAGGCACTTACTAAAGCTGAACTGTTTTGTTTACATTCCTACATGGAAAGATGATGAGTATGATTCATGAGACCTCAGTATTAGGGTAGTTGAAGGGAATATGCATATATATGTATATATGTATGTGTATATATATATATATATGTTTATGTATATATATAAGTGAATGTGTATGTAGGTATATATCTATGTGTATGTGTATGTATGTGTATATATATGTGTTTATATATGTATGTATGTATATATATATATATATATGTAAAAGAGAGAGCGCAGACACAGGGTGAGTTGAAGATGAAGGGAAGATATCTAAAAGAAATAAAAAGAAATTAAGGGATGAGAGAGTAACATACTGAGAGAGGGGGATAGGGAGAGATAGAATGGGGTGGATTATCTCGCATAAAGGTGGCAAGAGGAAGCAGTTCTATGGGAGGAGGGGAGAGGGCAGGTGAGGGGGGAATGAGTGAACCTTGCTCTCATCAGATTTGGCCTGAGGGGGAATACCATACATACTCAGTTGGGTATCTTACCCCACAGGAAAGAAGAGGGAGGAAGATAAAAAAAAAAAATAAAAGGTGGGGGGATGATGGAGGGGAGGGCAGATGGGGGTGGAGGTAATCAAAACAAACACTTTGGAAAGGGGACAGGGTCAAGGGAGAAAATTCAATAAAGCGGGATGGGTTGGGAAGGAGCAAAATGTAGTTAGCCTTTCACAAGATGAGTATTGTGGAAGGGTTATACATAATAATACATGTGTGGCCTAGGTTGAATTGCTCAACTTCTTAGGGAGGGTGGGTGGGAAGGGAAGAGGGAAGAAAATTTGGAACTCAAAGTTTTAAAATCAGATGTTCAAAAACAAAAAAAGTTTTTGTATGCAACTAAAAAATAAGATACACAGGCAATGGGGCGTAGAAATTTATCTTGCCCTACAAGAAAGGAAGGGAAAAGGGGATGAGAGGGCAGGGGGGTGATAGAGGGGAGGGCTGACTGGGGAACAGGGCAACCAGAATATAAGCCATCTTGGAGTGGGAGGGTAGAAATGGGGAGAAAATTTGTAATTCAAAATGTTGTGATAATCAATGCTGAAAACCAAATATGTTAAATAAATAAATTGCATTTAAAAAAAAAAGACTAAGCAAACGTCTTAATGACATTAAATGTGAAAAATCATAATACTGTTATGGCAAGGGCTATTTCATAATTTCCAGGGAAGTTTATAAACAGAGGTCCTTACAAAAGACCACCAAAGGTGCTGAGAAAAAGAGCTGAGCCTCCTGACACTCAGGCAATGGCTGCTATGAGGTAGTATGTAAAGGGTGCTTTTCTTTTCTTTAAAATATTATAAATGAGGTGAGTTAGGTAAATTGCATGCATGGATTTGAATATATTCACATATTTTAGGTAACTGTGATATCTACTGATTCAGAAACAGGATCAGTATTTTGATACAACCCTATCAGAAAATCATGTCGACCTTCTTCTTCTATCACTTACAAAACAATGGACTCCAAAGTGTGGGAAAATTTTTCAAAAGCACTTGCAAGGAGGATTGTTTTTTTCTTAAACTTTGGGTTCTTGGACATACCAGAGTACATATTTGCATACTCAAGAACAAATAAGTATTCATTTATATGTGAGATCTGACAGATTTTCATATAATATATATGCATATGTATACAAATATACATACATAATTTGTATACACATACCTACACATTGTCCCAAAAGTCTTAGTACAGTTTAAAGCTTATTAGAGCTTCCATTTTAACTCCTCTGAATAGGACACTAGCACTAAGACTTTTTAGATTACCATAAGCAGAGAACACACACACATACACACACATACAGTTGTGTATAAATATACAAATATATAGTGCACATGCATTCATGCACATGGGTGTATACACAAAGGCCCTATGGGGAAGTGGGATTTTCTGTGTCTGTGGGTATATAAACAAATACATACATATGTGTATTTTTTTCTTTAGAAAGTAAAAGTTTTTAATTATGTAGAATAATTAGTGATATCAAATTACATTTTATATTGCTGTAAATTCAAAACATATATTTTTTTCATTGCTTCTTCATGAGAGACTCAATTTTTACCCTGATTCAAGCAGTATTTAGAATACAGATAAGTTTCATAGTCCACATTTGCCTAAACTATTGCTTTCTTTCTATTTTTTGGGTACACTTACACCAAATTAGCTATTGCAGAAATACTCATTTAAAGCAATTCATTTGAAAGGGTGAAGTTAAATTGGCATCCAGCCTCTCTTCCTTCCAATCTGGTTTGTGCATGGCTGTTGGACTACTCTTCCCTAAAACACTGCTTTTATCAAGTTTCTCAGACACCTTCACTGGCATTCTGATGGGATTAAATCTAGACTCCTCAGTCTATGCTTCAAGAGCATTTATATTTAATTTGGGGGTTTTCTGGCTAGATGTCTTTCTCAAAGACCAAGCCTTAAACCCAGTTTAGTCTGGATCTCAGGGATTGGACAACAATAGGTCCCTGCCCAAGCACCACCTAATGGGTATTTTGGGGGCCCTCCTGGCTCAGAGTGAATGTAAATAGTAACTATTTCTCTTTTGGCCAGCTGAGGGTCTTTCCCTTCCAGTTTGACTTTTTTTAAAGGGATCATCCCTTGATTCACTTCTTAAAGAGGCCTATTCACTGAAGGGGCCTTGCCTCACTCAAAGTGAGAACCTGAAAAGACCTTAGCCTAAAAGGGCCAGGCTCTCCCATTGCATCCTGGGTCATCTCCAGTCATCCTGATCAATATCTGACCTTGGACCCAAATGGTTTTGGAGGAGAAAGTGAAGCTGATGACCTTGCACAGCCCTCCCTCACTCAAATCAAAGTTAACTGCAAGTCATGTCATCATCTGCCTGATGACATGGCCCTCTTTGAGAACTAAGGAAAAACCACACATATTCTGACTCCTCTTAGTTATACAATCTTTTCTCCAATTTCTCTCCATTGTCTTCTTACCCCCTTCTCTGTTACCCATCTTCTGTTATACATATTTCCTCTTCTATTCCTTTAGGTTCATGCTCCACCCAGTTTTTGGAATTCTGGCCCTCTTTTTTCTTCTGGCCTTCAACAATCATTTTAATTCCTAACTCCCTGAAGGAGTTTTCTATGTCTATACTGTATCATCTCTCATCCCCCTTTCCTGGTCATTCATACTTATTGTAGGTATCACACATTTTGGCACTTGATTACAGTTTGTTTAATCATTAATGTATGGCAGATGACTTCTTGGTGAGGTTTTAACTTCTTGCGAAGCCTAGCATCATTTCCGTAGTTGTTACATCTTTCTCCCCACTTAAATTGTTGTTGTTGTATAGTAATATCTAACTCTTCATGATCCCATGGTCCATGTGGATTTCTTGGCAAAGATACTGTAGTGTTTTGCCATTTCCTTCTCTATTGGGTTAAGGCAAGCAGAGGTTAAGTGACTTGCCCAGGGTCACACAGCTATTAAGTGTCTGAGGAGATTTGAACTCAGGTCTTCCTGACTTCAAGCCCATGGAGCCAATTTGCTGCCTTCTAGGCAAAAAGAAGTTAAGTAATTTGCCCAAGGACACAGAGCTGGATTTCAACTCAGGTCTTCCTGACTCCACTTTAAATGCCTGGTATTCATTTATCTGTGTAGTTTTGTACCCTCCAGTGGAAAAATATGTTTATTAAGGTCAAGGACTTTTATCTTTGTATATATTTTATAAATAACAGTCAATCAAAGAACAACCATTTATTAAGATCTGGTCATTGTGTTAACCACTGGAAAATATAAGGAAAAGCAAAGACAGTCCTGCCTTCAAATCTAGAATAGTGCCTGACCCAAAGGAGGTACTTAATCGATGCTTATTCAATTACAGTGGTCTTTCAAAAAGGCTAGTTTCTACTACATTAACAATACCCAATGCCAATCTCAATCTTTTCTCTTGAATCCTCTAGAGACACAACAACCTCCCCAACAGTCAATGTGACCCTGCACATTGACAAAACACAGTAATTTATACCTAGTAGGCACTTAGGTGCTTCTTGAATCGAATTTTCACTACATCGCTGGTTATCATAAAATGCATTTTCTTATTAAAATTTAATACAATTACTCTAATGGTACCGTCCTACAAAGATGAGCTAAAGTGAAAGGGATTACATGTTTCCTTATTTGACTTTACTCTGCTGTATTCTACTTCAAATACTAAATTCTTCCTTCTGGGTCCCACTGCATTCTTTTTTCATACTTACTCTGTTTATCCCCCATTCTTTCCAAGCTTTAAACCTTCCTTCCAAAAATGTCTAATCTCTTTTTTGTGAAGGATGAGTACTGACTTGAAGATTTTGTAAATTTAGTACATTTCTGACAAATAAATGTAGTGAAAATTTCATTCAATATGCATTTGGTTGGCCTTTATTATAGCTTTAATTTTGTAATCCTTTCATCTTAGTTTGATAAAAGTCTTTGTACCAAACTAAAGTCTTGGTAACAATTTCTAATTAACATTAAATTTTGGTTTTGGTGAACTTAATTTCCAAGTGCCAGAGTATCAAAGGCTTTGACCTCAAGCTAAAATAGGAAAATGATTTTATATTCAAATGTTTACCGTCACATTTACTTAACAACCCACGTAAATCAAATTCATTCTTCTATCCATTCTTTCTAACTCATTTCTCAAACTTTACCCTTTGGAGAGCAGTGGATATGTGAATGGCACTTTTAATATATTGAACTAGAGTCGGTATTGTTTTAAGACATTCAATTAAAATGTGAATACCTGATATGTGTCTATTTATTTCATCCAATTTTCTCAACATTTCAAATAAATGTTTCAAATTTTATAGAATCTAAGAGTTGAGAGGGATAACAGAGACCAGCTAATCAAAGTGAAAATGTACAATTTTCTGATTAAAGCTTATGGAAATTACACAAAGGAAACTGTACTTATTGTATGTGATGATGAGTCAAAGCCACATAGACACATCCTGATCTATCATCATCAAACAATTCTTATAACATATATAGGCAAGGAATAACACAATATAGATAGATATGATGTAATTTGGAAATTTTAAACTATTTTTTAATTTAAATACAGTCTGTATGATATAACCCAAAAGCTTATATCATATTGCCAGGATATGGGGTAGAAAATAACATTGCAAATGCCTCTAAAAAATAATTGCTTGATTTATGCATACTAATTGCTCACCTATTTTTTTTCTAGCTCTACCCATCTTGATAGCCATAGTTATCAAGGGTTCTATTTCCCATTAAGTTGCTACCCACATTTATGACTCTGAACATATTTGTACAAGGAGCCACAGGAGCTAAAAGAATAAAGAAAGGCATGTTTTTAAAAAATCTCCTTGTAATTGCTATTATAACTGAAGTTCAGATTTCATTTGCTCAACCAAAGATTTCAGCAAACCATTTATTTCAGCATTTATGCCAAATACTAGTGATATTAGTAAATAAACACACCATGATATATATGCTCTGATAAAAAAATAGTTGAATGTTCAGGCAAATATGCAGGATTACAATTTTTTTCATGTTTCCAACATATTTTGCTATTTCCACATATATAAATATATCGGTACTTTTACTTTAAATAGGGGGTCAATTCCTTAAATTATATTTCAAAAAAGGAAAAAAGTGTATAAATGCATTGTATAGGATTATTGCTTCAATGAACAAATTGTATCTTATAAGGAAGGATAAATTTTAGTGTAATATTTTTATTCAATATTTGTCCAATTCCTCCAGTATGCAGATCACTATGTCAAGCACTGGGGGAGATAAATGTTTCAATATGACGCAATCTCTGATGTGAAGAAATTTATTATCCAATAGGGAGATATATGCAAAGATAATTAAAATACATATATGTACACAAGTGCATACAAATTGATTGAGATACATGCATATGTGTATGTGCATATATATTTGTATGATATATATATATACATGTATATGATAGGTAGATAAAGAAATAGAGACATAATTGTAGCTAGATATACATATAGACATAGATTTAAATAGTAAAAATAGGTTAGATAATAGACATAGATACAGATATGCACATAGACATAGATATAAATATGGACAGAGAAAGAGACAAAGATGGAGACAGAGATAGAGATACATAGAGATAAGATAGAGGTGAAGGTAGAGGTAGAGGTAGAAAAATTGAGATATATAGATAGATTGATTGATCAATAGATAGATAAAGTTCATTAGAGAGATGGAAAAAAAAGTTATTTGCAAGCTCTTGGAATAGAAAAGTAATTACTGACCTAAGGATGAAGATGGAGAAATAAGTGGCATAACACCTTCCAGAAAGGTAATAATATAATTATATAACCCAAGAATAAAGAGGCTAAAATTTTCTTTCAGAGCTGAATAATACTAGGGATTTTGATTTTTTTTTAAAAAGTAGTTATAGCAAGGCCAATGTTTTGAAATCCTCCTCCTCCTCCTCTGCCCTGCCCCACATAAAATGGCATGATTTTGCAAAGGCAAAAACAAAGCCTACTGAACTGTATGGACCAATTTAGATAGGTATAGAATGTTAGGTTGCCCATAGGAACAACATTCATTGGTCAGTCCTATATTATCCTGTCTTCTTAATTCCCCAGGATGATGAGAATTAATTCAGACACCAGAATTTAATTTTGGGGTTTAGTATTTTTATTTTTACATAATACTTATGTGGGGGGCAGAGCCAAGATGGCTTACAGAAAGCAGGGATTTGCCTTAGCTCTCTTACAAATTTCTTCAGATATCTCTAAAAAGTGAATCTAAGAAATTTTAGAGAGACAGAATCCACTAGGAGACAGATTAACAGCCCAGGAAAACCCAGGACAGGAAGGATCTGTTGCACTGGGATGGGAGGAGAATGTAGAGTGCACAGGTCTGCACTCAACTATAGTGGAATGGAAGTGGGCCATGGCAGACTGAATCACCAGTGGCAGTGGTGATTCCCAAACTTCTCAGCAAGGGACGAGAGTCTGTCAGAGCTGGGTGAGAAAAAAGTGCAGGGTCTGCAGTAGCAGCAGTAGTAGCAGCAGCTACTCCTGGGTCTATCAGTCCATAAACTAAATGTTTGAAAGTCACCTACTTGAATTTCCAGGAGCCAAGATGGCAGAGTAAACTGTAAGTGCTCTCATCCCCCTTTGTTGGCCTTGAAAAACCCAGAGAACATTGCCCCAGGAAAAATCCTGGAGTAGTGCAGCCAGCAGTAGGGGTATAGCAGTCTGTTACCTCAGGAAGCTAGATAGATAAATGGGAAGGGTCTCTCTTTCTGTGGCTGAAGAGGATCAGGACAGGATAGGAAACATCCAGCAAGCCCCACTTCAGCAGACCAGCAGGAGATCCTGAGTCCCAGGGAGGTGGAGACAACAAGCACCAACACCAGGACACCAGGCATGCCTTCTCATAGCCAGGGGAATTGGCATACACCAGCGGGAACAGGCATCCATCAGCAGCTGAGCCTACCTGTGCTACAGCTCAGCCCTAGGGAAGGAGGAGACGTCCAGTGGCCAGACCACCCCTTCCCAAAACATCACACCATGAGCTTCAATGTAACCCCAGGGAAACTCAGAAACACTTCACTGGGCTTCAGCCTTGGCACACACCAAGAAGCTCCAGCTCTGCACCGGGTAAGCTGCAGCAACATATAGCTTCTAACTGACAGAACCAGAGGCCACAGCACACAAAGCCAGTAACCAGGCCCCTAGATCCCAGCACAAGAAGCTTTGGAAAGAGCCCCCCCTTCCCGCCCCCCCCCATGCCCCAGCAGCAGAGATTCACTTTAAAAGTCAGGAAAAAGGCAATCACAATGAACAAGAAGTAAATTAGAAAAGAAATAACCATAGAATTTTATTATGGGGACAGGGAATATCAAAATATGAATTCAGAAGAGGACAGTATTGACATTATAACCACATCCGAAACCTCAAAAAGGAATATAAACTGGTCTTAAGCCAAAAAAGCATTCTTGAAAGAACTCAAAAAAAGGATTTTAAAAGCCAAATTAGAGAGATAGAAAAAAATTGACAAATTCTTTTAAAAATACAATGGAGAAAATGAAAAAAAAATTCACTGAAAAGAACAAATCCTTAAAAGGTAAAATTGGCTAAGTGGATACGGAAGTACAAAACCCAAACGGAGAACATAATTCCTTGAAAACTAAAATTCGCCAAATGGAAAAAGGAGGTACAACAACTAACCAAAGAAAACAATTTGTTAAAAATTAGAATTGGGCAAGTGGAAGCTAATGACTCTATGAAGCATCAAGAATCAATCAAATAAAATTTAAAAAATGAAAAAAAATAGAAAAAATAAAATATTTTATTGGAAAAACAACTGCCCTGGAAAATGGCTCCTAGAGAGACAATCTAAGGATTATTGGTCTACCAGAAAGCCATGATGAAAAAAAGAGTCTGGACAGTATCTTCCAAGAAATCACCAAAAAAAAAAAAGAAAAACTGCCTTAAGGTCTTAGAAACAGGGTTAAAATAGTCATTGAAAAAATCCACGGATGACCTCCGGAAAGAGATCCCAAATTGAAAACTCCAGGGAATGTTGTAGCCACATTCCAGAATTATCAGGTCAAGGAGAAAATATTGCAAGCAGCCAGAAAGAAACAATTCAAATATTGTAGAACTACAATCAGGATCACACAGGACCTTGCAGCTTCTACATGAAAAGATTGAAGGATTGGAATATGATATTCTGTAAGGCAGAGGAGCTTGGACTACAACCAAAGATCAACTACCCAGAAAAAACTGAGCATAATCTTTCAGGCAAGGACATGGATATTCAATGAAATAGGGAACTTCCAGACCTTCCTGATGAAAAGGCTAGAGCTCAATGGAAAATTTGATCTTCAAATATAAGACTCAAGAGAGGTATAAAAATGTAAACAGGGGAAAAAAAGACTTGTTATTCAATAAGGGCAAACTGTTTAAATCCTTGTGTGGGAGGATGATACTTGTTCATACCTTTTCTCATACCTAGTACATGGCACATACACAAAAATTGACCATGTACTAGGGCATAAAAACCTCACAATCCCATGCAGAAAGGCAGAGTCACTTCATTCTTTTCACATCATGACACAATAAAAATTATAGTTAATGAAGGGGCATGGAAAGACAGACTAAAAATTAATTGGAAACTAAACATTCTAATCCTAAAGAATGAGTGGGTCAAACAACAAATCATAGAAACAATCAATAACTTCATTCAAGAGAATGACAATAATGAGACAACATGCCAAAACTTATGGGATGCAAGAAAAAGCAGTTTGAGGGGAAGTTTTATAACTCTAAATGCTAACACGAAAAAAATAGAGAAAGAGGAGATCAATGAATTGGGCATGCAACTGAAAAAAGCTAGAAAAAGAACAAATTGAATATCCCCAATTAAATACCAAATTAGAAATACTGAAAACCAAAGGAGAGATTAATAAAATTGAAATTAAGAAAACTATTGAACTGATAAATAAAACTAAGACCTGGTTTTATGAAAAAAACCAATAAAATTGATAAACCTTTGGTTAATTTGATTTTAAAAAAGAAGAAAATGAAAGTACCAGTATCAAAAATGAAAAGGGTGAATTCACCTCCAATGAAGAGGAAATTAAACAATAATTAGGAATTATTTTGCCCACTTGTATGGCCATAAATTTGATAATCTTAGTGAAATGAATGAATATTTACAAAAATATAAATTGCCAAGATTAACAGAAGAGTAACTAAGATACTTAAATAATCCCATCTCAAGAAAAAGAAATTGCATAAACCATCAATAAACACCCTAGGAAAAAAATCTCCAGGGTCAGATGGACTTACAAGTGAATTGTATCAAAGATGTAAAGAATATTTAATTCTAATACTATATAGACTATTTGGGAAAATTGGGAAAGGAGTCCTACCAAATTATTTTTATGATACAAATACGATACTAATAACTTAACTGGGAAGAGCCAAAACAGAGAAAGAAAGTTATAGACCAATTTCCCTAATGAATATAGATGCCAAAATTTTGAATAAAATATTAACAAAAAGACCACAGCAACTTATGATGAGAATAATACACTTCGATCACTTAAGATTTATGCCAGGAATGCAAGGCTGGTTCAATACTAGGAAAACTATCAGCATAATTGATCATATCAACAACAAAACTAAGAGAAACAATATGATTATCTCAATAGATGCAGAAAAAGCTTTTGACAAAACACCACACTGTTGTGGTAATTAGGGTGGGACTTTTTTGATTTCTCTTCTAGAATGCTAAGGTAATCAAATACCTTTGATCAGTCTTGCCTTTCAAAAGTAATGGCAAGAAAAGTGAACTTTTTGTTGTCTTTTGTTTCTTTGATTGAATCAAGAGTCTTTGACCTGCTTAAGAAATAAGAAAGCCTAGTTCACATAGGTTTGAGTTCATGGTTGTAATGCCCTCTGACCCTAAGAAGGATATATAAGTTTGGAAGTTGGCTTTTTGTTTTGCTCTCACTCACTGGAAGAGTGTCATGTAATTTGACCAGATGAGACTTTGGGTACCCGTTGTTAAGAGCCCCATGGCTTTGAAAACCTAGATGTTGGTGCTTCTCTTTTTGGTAACTATATATATATGATTTCTTGATCAGACAAAGCCTGTCTGTTGATCTGTTGTAGTTTCTGTTTGTATTTGCTCTGAAGTTCAGGGTGCTGACTTTTCCCCCTGAACTAAGTGAATGACATAAGTATGTTTAATTAAATTAAGATTGTTAACCCCTCAAAGTTGCTTTCCTCAGAAAAGCAGATCAAAGAACCTGTGCTAGCAGCCTTCCTGTGTGCTTTTGTTGTTGGTCTTTTACCCCACACAGCAGCTGCTAGTAACATTGTTGTTGCAAACACTGGAGAGTAAGGGAATAAATGGAGCCATCTGCAAAATGACAAATACCATCTACCTAAAACCATAAGCAAGCATTATATGTAATGGGGATATACTAGATGCATTTCCAGTAAGATCCGGGGTGAAACAAGGATGTTCATTATCATTACTGTTATTCTATATGGCACTAGAAATGTTAGCTTTAACAATAAGAAAAGAAAAATAAATTGAAGGAATTTGAACAGGCTAATAAGAAACAAAGTTATCACACTTTGAAGAAGATATGATGATCTACTTAGATAATCCTAGAGAATCAAGTAAAAAATGACTTGAAATAATAAACAACTTGAGCAAAGTTGCAGGATATAAAATAAACCCACATAAATTATCTGTATGTCTATATATTACTAACAAAGCCCAACAGCAAAGATAGAAAGAGAAATTTCATTTAAAGTTACTGTAGACATGATAAAATATTTGGGAGTCTACCTGCCAAGACAAACCCAGGGCCTATATGAACACAATTATGAAACACTTTTCACACAAATAAAGTCAGATCTAAATAAATGGAAAAATATCAGTTGCTCATAGTTGGGCCAAGCTAATATTTAAAAAATGACAATTCTACCTAAATTAATTTACTTATTCAGTGCCATACCAAACAAACCACCAAAAAATTATTTTATAGAGCTAGAAAAAATAATATCAAAATTCATCTGGAAAAACAAAAGGTCCAGATTATCAAGGAAATTACTGATAAGAAATGCTAGGGAAGGTGGCCTAGCCATACCAGATATTAAACTGCATTATAAAGCAGCAATCACCAAAACTACTTGGTACTGACTAAGAAACAGAGTGGTGGATCAGTGGAATAGATTAGGTACACAAGACTCAGTAGACTAGCAATCTACTCTTTGATAAACCCAAAGAATCCAGCTTCTCGGTTAAGAGGTAATTCACTATTTCACAAAAACTACTGGGAAAACTGGAAAATAGTATGGCAGAAACTGGGCATAGACTAATATCTTATACCATATACCAAAATCAAGTCAAAAGGGGTTCATAGTTTAGAAATAAAGGCTGATGCTATAAGCAATTCGAGAGCAAGGAATAGTTTACCTGTCAGATTTATGGAGAAGGGAAGAATTTATGACCAAACAAGACATAGAGAACATTGTGAAATACAAAATGGATAATTTTGATTATATTAAGTTGAAAAGTTTTTATACAAACAAAGCCAATGCAGCCAAGATTAGGAGGGAAGCAGAAAATTAGGAAAGAATTTTTTACAACTAGTGTCTCTGATAAAGGCCTCATTTCTAAAATATATAGAGAAGAGAGTCAAATTTACAAGAGTACAAGCTATTACCCAATTGAGAAATGGTCAAAGGATATGAAGAGGCAGTTTTCAGAGGAAGAAATTAAAGCCATCTATAGGCATATGAAAAAATGCTCTAAATCACTATGGATTAGAGAGATGCAAATCAAAACAACTCTGAGGTACTTCATCACACCTATCAGATTGGCTAACATGACAAAAAGGGAAAATGATAAATGTTGGAGAAGATGTGGGAAAGTTGGAACATTAATTCATTGTTGTTAGAGTTGCAAGCTGATGTACAGGCAATCAGTGAATGGGAAGATCTTCCTTGCCCATTTGACTGGGCTTTGGGGGCGGGGCTCTCAGGGTCCTGGAGGAGTGGCTAGGACTGGAGCCAATGGAAGCCTGTGGTAGGAGGAGCTTGATGAACAGTTGGAGCTGAGCTAAGAGGCAGTTGGTGAGAGCAGTTAAGAGCTGAAGGAGAAAGGAAGTAGTCAACTCCCTGGAACACAGCTCGGAGATTGCGGCGGAAGCGGCGGCGATGGCAGCAGGTACCACCAATAGGCAGGACTGACCCTCGTGGAGACCAGAGAGTGATGAGCAGGGGCTTGAGGCCAGTGGGTGGTCTTCTTGCTGGAGGCCCTGGCATTGGGGGGAAGCACCAGTATGGCTTGGCTTGCTGCCATAATGTTTTTCTGTGACCTCCTGGTCACTATTGTGAGATGGGCATACTGGTCTTGGAAGGTTCTTGCCACGATGTCAAATTAGGGACACTGGTCTGTGGGTCTGCTACTTTTGAGTTTCAATAAATGCTTTAACTCCTCTGCCTTCTACTTAGAGAATTCCTTATATCCTGTGATTCTGGACCATTCAGGCATATTCATGGTTATCTTTAAAGTCATGAATTCTGCCTTAATGATATAGCTGATCCAACCATTCTGGAGAGCAATTTGGAACTATGCCCAAGGGCTATGAAATGTGCATACCCTGTGACCCAGCAATAGTGCTTCTAGGACTTTATCCCAAAGAGATCATAAAAATGGGAAAAGGACCCACATGTACAAAAATATTCATAGCAGCTCTTTGTGGTAGCCAAGAACTGGAAATCAAGGGGATTCCCATCAATTGGGGAATGACTAAACAAGCTGTGGTGTATGAATGTTGGAATACTATTGTGCTATAAGAAATGTTGAGCAGGCGGACTTTGGGAAAACCTGGAAAGACTTATATGAACTGATGCTGAGTGAAGTAAGCAGAGCCAGGAGAACGCTGGATACAGTAACAGTCACAGTGTGCAAGGACTGATTTTGATAGCCTTAGCCCTTCTCAGTAATGCAAGGACCTAAAACATTTCCAAAGGACTCATGATGGAAAATGCTATCCACATCCACAGAAAGAATTATGGAGTTGGAATGCAGAGCAAAGCAGACTCTTTTCTCTTTTGTTTTGTTTTCTTTCTCATGGATTTTCCCATTCATTATAATTCTTCTATGCAACATGACTAATGTGAAAATGTGTTTAATAGGAATGTGTGTTTAGAGCCCATATTGGATTGGATACCATCTTAGGGAGAGAGTGGGGAGGGAAGGGGAGAAACTTATGGAAATGAATGTTGAAAACTGAAAATAAATGAATTAAATATGCAAAAAAAGAATACTTATTGCTATTTTTTAACATTCTGTGGGGATAAGTAAATAACAGATGCATACAAATATAAATAAGAATGTGGTACAAATAGAAAAGAAACATAACCATTGAAAGATGAATAAGATTGCATGTTACACTGAGCTTACATAACTTCAATATCCTTCTAGCCTCAATTTGGAGAGTCAGGGTTTGGTTTTTGATTTGCTTATTTTTTGAAAAGAGGAGGAATCTGAACTTCTGATTTTACACTGGTGTATAAAAGCAACTCACCTATAACTTATGGGGGAGAATAAGGTGGTATCTAGTGGGAAATATGCTGAACTTAGAGTCAGAAAGACCTGAGTTAGAATTCTGCTTAAGACACTTCCCAGGGCTAGAATAGTCGAGTCTTTTAACCATTTATCCTCAATTATCTCATCTCTAAAATAGGGCTAAAAATATCACACGATTAATTAGCTTGTTTAGTAAGGATCAAAGGAGGTAATATTTGTAAAGTACTTCGTA
Source organism: Trichosurus vulpecula (assembly GCF_011100635.1). Classification (NCBI taxonomy): domain Eukaryota; kingdom Metazoa; phylum Chordata; class Mammalia; order Diprotodontia; family Phalangeridae; genus Trichosurus; species Trichosurus vulpecula. Next base: position 250,192,868 of record NC_050573.1, on the reverse strand, counting down.
AAACAAAGTGCTGTATAGATGATGATGATGATGATAGAGGATGAGTGACTTGCCCATGGTCACACAGCTAGAAGCAGAGCTTGAACCCATATCTTTCTGATTCGATGACCTGCCCCCATCCACAAACCAGATTGCCTACAATGCATTTACACACAGTTCTTGAGATCTTACTGACTTCTGTACAGTATAGGGCCTGGCATATACTAGTCACTTGAGAAATGTTCATTAACTGAGTGAATGAATGAACAAAAAGGAAGACTGTAAAATATTTCCTTTCTTTCTGATACCACCATTCCACCCTGAATAAACTAACCCTATGTACTATCATATGAACTACAGAGCTTAGAATTCTCTCTGTCTCTGTCTGTCTCTGTCTTGCTCTCTGTGTCTCTCTATCTCTTGGTAAGTGTGTATATACACATGTGCAGCTACATATATATGTACATACACATATATTTATATGTACATATATTATATACTCACATATACTCATATGATACATACATATGCTCATGTGATACATAGGCACCTGAATCATTGTGGATTGCTAGCCAGCAAGTTGCAGATACTTTTCTTCCTTAGTATATCACCTACTTCTTGAATCATGTTGGCACACTCAATAACTCCTACTTTGAGTCATGGGGTAATTTTCTACAATTTCTTTAGAGATAATTTACATGAAATGCTTTATAAACTTTAAAATGCCATATAAATGTCTACTTTTCCTATTATTATTTATTGCCATCATAGTTGTCAACATTGTAATCACATATGAAAAATGTTTAAAGCTAACATTTGTTCCAAATAGTAGTGCCTCTCATACGCCACCATTTATAGACTATGCATTTACTACTGAGGGGAAAATTCAATAATGGTTATGTAGTCTGAAAATCCAAGAGAATTTAGATGTTTATGAAAAATAAAATATTGTGACTAACGATTTGGGTTTCAATCACAGGAACTGTCCAAAGAAGATATGACCTTCATTTTGGAAACCAGGCTTCACCCTAAAGAATTGTCTAATGTTTTAACTTTTTTTTAAAGACTACCTGGGATACCTAATTTCTTCTTCCATCATGCATATATTTCTTCCTATTCATGGTCTTTCTTTCTTAGGGGATTGGCTTCTGAAACCATCACCATAAAACATTTTATCACTAACTGAAAAATAGATCATTTCCTTTTGATCTTTGCCTTAACACTATCTCTGCCTCAAACAATATGTCTTCTACTATTCCTAGAAGTTTATGCATAGTATACTTTAATATTTATTCCTTGACTTGCCATGTAACTACATTCTCTGTCACATATATATGTACATATAAAAGTCAAACACATACATATGTAAATATATCTGTCTATATGTATTCATATGCCCTGCTTTGTATAAACTCCATATAAAAAAATGGATGGTGAAGTAGGTTATTCCTAAAGTCCCTTCCAGTTCTCCTCTCATCCTCCTCCTTTTCTCTTTCTTTCTCTCTGTGTGTGTCATATTCTGTGATTCAATGAACATAGTTCAACATACAAATAGAAACTTGATAAATGATGATTCATAACCATGCCTTAATTATCCAAGACCAACAACAATTAAACCAATTTCTCTTCAGAAATAGTTAGTAACATAGTAATGTAAAATAATAGTAAAAATGTTAAAAATGAATAATTAGCAAAATAAGTAATCAGAGAATGCCAGTTATCTGAAGGATGTGGATGGTCAATCCTCTCGTTCTGTCAAGAAGAAAATTAAGACTTTGAGAGGTGACTTGCTGAAAGTCACATAGCTAAAGTATGAAGTTGGACTATATGCTAGGTCTACTCATGACCAAACAGCTTTTTAAAAAAATAACCTTATTAAAAAAAAGATTCAATGAAATAAATACATTGATATTTACATTTAATCTACTTGAGACAAATTAGTTTTGCCACTGTCCATCCTTTTTAAAGCCATATGTTCAAAGATAGATCTGAATTTAGACAAAGTTTGAAATCATCTTCTTTAAGATCTAAAGTGTAATATGTTCAAATTCCAATACATAGACTAATTATTTTCCCCTGTAATTTCCTTCTCAAAGGTGATTATAAAATATAGAATAGTTTTAAATATTTGTTTTACTCACTCAAGAAGACAATATAGTGAATGTTTTGGAAGAAAGGAAGGTCTTAGGGAGAAAATAATGAGCTCTATTTTGGACATGTAGAGTTTGAGATGCCTATGGGACATTCAGTTGTAAATACCCAAATGATAGTGGGTAATGTATGACTGATACACTGGAGAAAGAACATGGTAAGATACAGATACACTTGCATAGAAATGAAAAATGAATTTATGGGAGCTTATGAGTGGGACAGTAAAGAGGAATAAGAGAAGAAAGCTCAAGACAGAGCCTAGAGCTTTGTCATAGAGATTTATTCTGTAAAATTTGTATTCAGTCCAAAGGGCACACTTAAGGATCTAAAAGGTCACATGTGGCATCAAGGCTACAGGTTCCCCACCCCTGGTCTAGAGGGACACCCAATGTTATTATTGAATTTACTTAAGAGAGTAGGGTTCGTAGTTGTGGCAATCTGCTGTAGAAGCAGGTAGGATCAAGGGTAAGTGGATCAAGGGTATTGTAAGAGGGGGTTTTATCTTGGCAAGCAGAAATGTCACTTTACCTGAGAAAAGGGATAAAGAAGAAATAGTGGGAGGAAAAATATAAATAAAGTAAGATGAGATGAGGGGCAAAGGGGGAGTTCTCATGATTGAGATGCCTACTGTTTTTTTAATGATATGTAAACTGAAGTCCTCACATGAAAGGGTTAGAGGAGGGGCACTATGGTATGCTTGAAGTGGGATGAAAACTTGGAATAGCTACCATTTTAAGTGGGATAGTGCATTGATTATAGAGGCATAAAATGACAGCCTTGCTTCAGTGAGGGTCTAGTTTAGATTATGCAACATAAATTTTTAGTGGATCTCATCAGCATAGTTCCAGATTTTTCTCTAGCTTTGTTCAGCTGCACATAGTTAGAAACAAAGGAGGTATACTGTGAGAGTAATTCAAAGTTGGCAAAGCATAATTGGCAATTGGGTAAGGACAAAGAGTTAAATGCAAAGAGTGATACATAACTAAATGTTTCCACCAAGGGATTTGAGATAGGTAAGGGAGGAAAGTATAGCCAGTGCAGGGGTGATTTCCTGAAAGAGAACTGAGGGGTAGAGGGATTGGAGGCTGAAATGGATGAAAGACAAGGGTAGAGGCCACAAAGGATAGAGAAAGATGAAAAAGGAAGAGACCGTATTGAGATGAAGGATAGAGCCCAGATAATAGAGCCAGGATGAAGCTCAAAGAAGGAAAAGGTTGAGGAATAATGGCTAAAGAGTCTGGAAGGAGAGATGGAGAGGAAGAAGTATTCTGACATCCCTGTATCAATTAATGAACTAAATTGTGTTAGTCCTAGAATAAATGACTGGGCAGGATAGAGGTATAGTCTGTGACCATGGTCATGTGAAACTGGGAATGAATATCCAGTAAGTTTATCCTCATTTGTGTCATCACCTAGTGAGCCAATATAAATGACTACAGACAGAAAGTCTAGGATAGTAAAAAGAAAAGACCTTCTACAAGAAGATGTGACTCCATCATCAGGACCAAATTCTGATATGGAGGAAAAATGGATGATTTATCCATGATTAAGAGATGGAAGAAATTTAGCCTCCATGGTAATGTTGCTCTAAGGGAATCATGGCAGGATCGTTCAAAAGGACAAGTATCAAAAGATAATGGTGGCCGATGGCATGATCACTATGTGTATTTATCTGACTAGCACATTATACTGGGGAAGAAAGATTAGAATCGTTCTTGGCTTCATTGAGGAGAACCAGAATAAAAAAATAAATGATACAAAGAAGCAACTTTCCTGTTGAAGTCAAGAAAGCCTTTTTAACAATTAGAGTTACAAAAAGGTAGAACTGGATGCCTCAAGGGCCAGAGGTTTTTCCTTCACTTGAGGTTATTAAATAAAGACTGGGTGCCTACTTGTTGAGTATGCTCTAGAAAGTATTCATGTTAAGGTTTTCGCTTTAGTTGAACTAAACCAAGTAATATTCTAGTAAAATATTGGCATTGATGATAAAGTACAGGAAAGCCGAACTGATAAAACGAGGAGTCAGTGTCCTGGGGCCTACTGAAATTGCCCTATGCCTAACCCTTCTGATCCTGAGATGAGTTTGATAGATGATAGTTGAAAGAGACCATGCTCAGGTTAATGGGGTGATTTCTCACTATAGCCAAAATTCTCTTCCTGAATATAACTTGAGCACAAGTATCTCTCTCTCTTGCTTAACTAACTTTTCAGACACAGTCAATATGACTGACTCAAAAAGAAAGAGAAAGTCATTATTCTCGAAACTGGCTTCTCTTTTTGTTTTCTGACACCAGTGAGTCCTTAAGAAGAATGGCAACATTGGTGACATCTTTTATTCTAATTTTCTTGATTCAAGTAAGTGTGCATGGTGTAAACTTGGATGGGTATATTGTCTATTCTATTTTTTTTCCAAAGTGGGGAAAAAAGCTTGTTTTTATTACCAGTCACTATTTTCTATTCCTTCCTATATCCTGTATCTTCGTTAGAACTCTGATTCTCTCTTCCATAATCTCCCAAAACATAGTCCCTTATAATTGTTTTTTATGACTTTAAATCACCATAAGGTTTTTATTTTATTTGATTACTGACTAGAATCAATTAAAGTAAAAATAGAGATATGAAATGAGAATGCTTTTAGATATGGAATTAGTCATCATTGTTTAATACATTCTTATTAGTAGAATGAATCATGTAAAAATTGAGAAGTATTACAGATTTTTTTTTACCTTAATGGGATCATAGAGGACATTTATTTTCATTCTTTTATCATACAAATGAGAATGTTTTTGAAACACTGATGTTTAAAGTGACTTGCTCAAAATCACCAAGGGATAGTAGTGAGATTAGACCTCCAGTCTCCTGCTTCCCAGTCTCATGCTCATCCATCCTATTCCATCAAGATACCTTGATTTTTAACTCCATTTTCCATCAAAACAAACATATTTTTGGTAACAATATTTCGTATGCTAAATCTATACAATCTCTACTCCCTTGTTGTTACTAATATCTATTTACTCTCTATTTTACTCTTTCTTACAGGGGGAAAAAAAAAAGCTCTCCAGCAGCTGCACAAAATGAGTGAACATTAAAAAAAATAACTGATTGGTACATTTACACTCTCCAAACTGTGAGTCAAATTAATTCAAACCATAGCTAGGTACCAATTATATGAAAGGCACTCCATTAAGTCTTTGTATTAAAAAAAGAGAAAAAGTAAAAAACAAACAGCTTCTTCTCTTGCATTTTTCTAAAGTGTCAGTATTTATAACACCTACAAATGATAAATATAATACAATGTAGAGAAAAGGGAGTAATAGACAAAATGTTCTAGGAATACATGAAGGAGAGAATACTTTTAGTTTTGGGGGCATCAGTAGGACTATAGAAATGAGGAGGCACCTGAGCTTTCATACATCTTCCTCCCCTCCATGCAATGGAACTGGACCACTTGAAGTCTGTCAAACAGGACATTCCATGTCCCTTCCACATGCCTTTGTACTAGCTGTTCTCCAAGCTCAGAATGCTCTGTCCCTTTACTTCTTCATTTAGCTTCTCTGACTTCCTTCAAAGTTCAGCATAAAGTCTACCTCTAATCAATTCAATTCTCATAATAACCATGACTTCTTCCTCAGACCCTAGACTTTCTCCAGAGTATGGCCCCATGTCACCAACTGCCTTTTAGACATCTCGATCTTAAAGTTCCATAGTCACCTTCAACTCAGCATACCGGAAACAGAACTCATTATCTCTGATCCTCTCTAACTTCCAGACTCACCCCTCATCCAAGTTTCCCTTTTGTTGTCGTGAGCTCTACCTTCCTTACACAATGCCAGATTTACAACCTCAGAATCATTCTTGATCTTTTGCTTTCTCTCTGACAGTCAATTTATTAAACATTTATTAAGTAATTAGTTAATCACTTAAGGAAACCAGCTGGTGGAGTGGTTACAGCACTGGTCTCAGAATAAGAAGACTCATCTTCATGAATTCAAATTCAGCCTCAGACACTTACGAGATGTATGACCTTGGGCAAGTCACTTAACACTTGACTCAGTTCCTCATCTGTAAAAATAAAAAAAAAATTGAGCTGGAGGAGGAAATGACAAACCACTACAGTATCTTTGCCAAGAAAACCCCAAAATGGGGTCACGAAGAGTTAAACATGAATGAAAAAGAACAAAGATTACTGTGTAATGGAAGCTAAATGGCAGAGTGCTAGAATTGAACTCAGGAAGATGCATCTTCCTGAGTTCAAATCCGGCCTCAGACGCTTACCAGCTCTGTGACCCTGGGCAAGTCACTTAACCCTGTTTTCCTCAGTTTCCTCATCTGTTAAAAAATGGGCTGGAGAAAGAAATGGGGAACCACTCCACCATCTTTGCAAAGAAAACACCAAATGGGGTCATGAAGAATTACACACAACTGAGAAACAACTGAACAACAATATTCCAGGCCCAGTGCCAACTGCTAGGAATACAAGGAAAAGCAAAAGACTGTCTAACAGTCTCTGCTTTCATATAGTTTGCAGACTAATAGGGGAGTTAGCATACAAAAACTATGTACAAACAAGATATATGCAGGATAAAATGGAGATAATTAAGAGTGAGAAAGCACTAGAAGTCATATAAATTGCAGAGGAGGGGACATAAGGCAGTTCTTTGAAAATGGCTTCTTTTTTTAGTGAAAGATGAAAAGTATCTCAGCTGAGAGGATGGAAGTTGGGAAAACTGATGGAGAATTGGAGAGGGAGGAGAAGTTTTGGAAAACCCACTGTGCTGTATGGGATAGTGAGTCAATTAGGGAGAAAAATTACTTTGCTGCAGGAAGAGTGCAGTTGAGATTACATAATCTGAATCTGTATTGGGTCTGGTCAGCCTGGTTTCACGATTTCTCTAGCTTTATTCAGTTGCATATGAGTAGGTATGGTGACACTGGGGGGTGACAATAATCCTGAACTGAGAGTTTTCCAAACAAGATCAGCAAGATGGCAAAAGGAGCAAGTCATTCAAGGGAAGAGGAAAATGTATAGTTGAATAGTTTTACTCAGGGGCCAAAGTAGTGAAGGGAAGGAAGTGAAGCCCACGCAGAGGTTATGGTCTTGGGCAGAACTAAGGGTTCAAGGACCTGGAGCTCGTGGTGAAGATAAGGAGCATGGTTTGGGATTGCAAGGCAGACAAGAGGTAGAATGACCACACTGGGATCGGATAAGGGAATTTCAGGGTTCTTAAACAAGGAAGAGCTGCACTAGTGGGTGAAAGATCAAGAGTACGTCTATTTCTGTGTGCGGCCAAAGTAGGGTGGAAGAGTAGGACGTGGGAAATGAGCAAGTTGAGGAACTGGGAGATAAGGTTGTCTGAGGAAGTGTTAATATGTATGTTAAAGTCCCCTAGGAGGAGAGCAGGAGTTGAAGAGGAGAGAAATCCAGGTATTGAACTCATTAAGGAAAGAAAGGGAGTGTCTTAGAAGAGGAGAGAAATCCAGGTATTGAACTCATTAAGGAAAGAAAGGGAGTGTCTTAGAGGTTGGTACACAAACAAGTGTCAGAATTTTGATTGGGTGGTAGATGTGGATTGAGTGTAACTCAAAAGAGAGGTGACTGGGGCAGCTAGGTGGTGCAGTGAGTAGAGCACTGGCCCTGGAATCAGGAGTACCTGAGTTCAAATCCAGCTTCAGACTGTGTGACCTAGGGCAAGTCATTTAACCCCAATTGCCTTGCCTTCCCCCCTCCAAAAAATTGGAGAGGTGATTGAGTGATGGAGGGAGAAAGGGAAGGGAGAGACAGAGAGAGGGAGGCAGAGAGAGACCCTAGAAGTGGCAATAGGAAGCAAGGAATATATTTCAACTTCTCAACCTAGAAGAGTGAGTTGGGTGAATATGTAAAAGTGCAACCAGTGTTTTAAAAGATTATCTGAGAGGCTGTGTCATCTGGAGAGGGAGCCAGGTCTCAATAAGAGCCAGAAGAAGAAAGGAGTAGGAAAGTTAAAAAAAATAAGATGAAAGAAAGCTTGTTTAATGTGTATTCCTGATAGTACAGTGGATGGGGCACATAACTTAGAGTGAGAAATTGGTGATAGAAAACAGCGTTTGTATAATGACAACTGGGTATTTAGGAACACTGCGGTGGAGAAGTCATGAAAATGGCAGTCTGTTAACCATTGTCAAATGAGTTCAGAAAGGTTATTAACAACACTAGCCTTCCAGGCTTACAGGGATTAGGCAGCTCAGATAAGGGCACCAGTAGAGGAAGCTGATGGAATAGCTGTTTCTCTACTTTGTGGAAATGACATGCCAAGAGTAAGGCAAAAGGAGCAAGAAAGAATGGAATCTCTTTGTCCTCTCTCTGCTGGCAGAAATGATACCCTGATTCCCTCAAAGTAGGAAGATGGCAACCCAGGGGATTGGCATGTGATGGAATGATACCTCTCTGATCCCATGCTGGCAGGAAGAGATCAGGTTATGAGACTAGTATGGGATGGAATGACATCTTTCTGATACCCTGCAGGGAGGAAGAATGTTCTGCAAATGAGAAGATGCCAGCCTAGAAGACATCCATATAATCCATATATTCTTCAGACTCTCACATTTGTGTTCTCTCCACACATGATTTCAACTTCAGTTTAGGCAATCATCATCTCTTGTCAAAAGTGATACAGTGGTTTCCTAACCATATTTTTTTTTTTTACTCCTAATCTCTCTACTTTCCAATCCATCCCCTAATAGCTACCAAAATAATCTTCCTAAAGTCAGATCATAATGCTCTCTTGCACAAGAATCTTTGGGAGTACCTTCGTGCCTATAGGATAAAATATACACTTTTCTGCTTGTAACTGAAAGCCCCTCCCAATCTGGTTACCTGTCTAGATTTATCTCTTATTACTTCCCTTCATGCACTGCATATTCCAGTCAGAATTGCTCTTGGTCTATTGCCTGAACAACACTTCACAGGCAGTTCTAGTCTGATTTCAACTTCTACTTCCTTTTTCTTTACACAGGCCATCCTCCCCACCTACTATTCCCTCCCTCCAACATCTTTACATTTTAGAATTCCCAACTCCTTCAAAAAGCTCAGTTCTTGTGCTATGTCCTCTAGAAAGCCTTGCCTCTAGAGTTTTCTTCCTACTCTTCAAATTACCACATGCATATTTTTCTATTTATATTTTGACTCAGTGGAGAGTAAGACCCTCAAGGGAACTTTGTTTTATCATGGTTTTGTTTGGTTTTGTCTTTGAGTCTCAATCTAGAGCAACAGTTTCCTTGCACAAGGCAGGATCAAAGGATCATAGATCGAGAGCTGAAAGGCATCCCAGAGGAAATCTAACTCAATCTCATTTTACAGACATGAAAACTGAGGCTCGGGAAGGCTAGTGGCTTGCCCTAGATGACTGAGGTAATTAACATCAGAGGTTGGTTTTGAACCCAGGTCCATTGATTCTAGAGCCAACATCTTTGGAAGTGAATTAAATTACAAAGGAGCATCTAGGTGGTGTAGTGGATAGAGTGCCAGGTTTGGAGTCAGGAAAACCTGAGTTCAAATCCAGGCTCAGACACTTACTAGCTGTGCGGCCCTGGGCAAGTCACTTAACCCTGTTTGTTTCAGTTCCTCATCTTTAAAATGAGCCGGAGAAGCAGATGGCAAACTACTCCAGTACCTCTGTCAAGAAAATCCTAAATAGGGTCACGAAGAGTTGGAGATGACACAACAACAATCTGCCTTTTTAGTTCACCTCCTAAACATAATAACAAAAACAATAATAGCTAGCATTTATATACTACTTTGAGGTGGGAAAAATGTTTTCCAAGTATTTTCTTATTTTATCCTCATAAAAACCCTGGAAAGTACATGCTATTATTACAACTATTTTGCAGTTGAGGAGACTGAGGCAGAGTTTAACCAATTTGCCCTCGGTCACACAGCTAGTAAGTATGTAATTCAAGTCTTCTTGATTCTAGGTGCAGCACTCAATCCACTGAACCACCCAGCTTCCATATTTTTAATGCCTTAAAAATAGAGCTAAGATACTAAATTTCATGTAGGGGCTCTTTTAAGCTATCTATGATGATAATGAAATGCACTTCATTTTCTGTGCTTAACCTTACAATCTAGGCAGGATCGCTTACTCACCCTGCAAATCACTTGCAAAATATATGAAATGTTTACAACTCAAGTTGAAAATACTGTATTAAAAATGTTTCTGCAGTCACATTAAACATGATGAAGTAGCTTGAAAGAGTCTATCAGCCTTGTGCTTGGTTGCAGTAGAGAGAGCTCAGATTAATGGTTTGGTATATTGCACGTGAGTTTTAGTGTCAACGGGATAGCCAGCCATAAGGAAATGCTTCTTGAACTGATGAAGGAGTGTACAGTCACTTATGCAAGATACCCTTCTCATTCTCCCATGGGGATGGCCAAACATGAATTTTAAAGGGTCACCATGGGAAAGGATGATGTCTCACCTCTGTCCATTCAATCTTTCATCAAAAAGAATTAGGTGACTACCTATTAGCAATCTTCTAGGCACCGTGTTCATAAAACAAAAGATAAAGACATACTTCTGGCCCTCCAAGAGTCAATACTCTAGCTGGGGAGACTTGAATATCAGCCATAAACAAAAGTCAAACTTGATTGTAATGTACTCCATATGGGTCCACACTTTCCTTCCTCTGCACATGTCAACTTCTATATCTAGAATATCTAGTCATCTCCCCCACCTGCATCTACTGAAATTCTACTCGTTCTATTGTCAGATCTGTTCTTATAACTCCTATGGCCACCTACTGTCTGTAGGATAAAATGTAAACTCCACTGTTTCATCTTTTAGACAAAGTCTTTTGTATCCTGGCCCCAACCTACCTTAGCAGCCTTATTAGGACCCTCTCAGGGAATTCTTTAAACCTCTCAGGAGAGAGATCCCCTTATCAGAAGTCTGATGACTGTGGGTCAAAGTGGCCAAACTGAAAGTAAAGAGATTTATGAGCATGCTAAGGAATCTGCTCCTCCTGATAGCAAATTTGGTTTTTATAACCTTTCAGGTCTCCCTTAGAGTATACAGCCAATCAGCAGCCTTCTATGGCAACTTAGGACAGAAAAGTAATGAATTTCACAGGGGAAGGAGGGTTAAGGAAAAAAGGAAACCAGTCAAGGGAGAAAAGGGGAGTATTTGGAATGTAAGTAGTAGGATTTATTACCAGAATAAGAAAACATTCCTGATTCAAGGACAAGAGAAAAAGGCAGGAGACTAAATTATTTTTTGATTGTAAAAGCAAGTCTTTTAGGACGAAACTGCAGGGTCTCATCCAAAGACAGCAAGTAAATGCTACACACTGAATGAGGCTATCTACTTTACCACGTCTTTTCATTGACTTTAGAGTCCTTATAGTATTAGGCCACCATGTGGTTGGAGATGGGTAGCTGAATGGTACAGCAATGCTGGGCCCGGAGGCCAGGAAGACACGAGTTAAAATTTAGCATCAGACACTAGCTATGTGACCCCAGGTAAGTCACTTAACCCTGTTTGCCTCTGTTTCCTCATCAGTAAAATTAGCTAGAGAAGGAAATAGCAAAACTACTCCAGTATTTTTGCCAAGGAAACACCAAATGGGTTCAGGAAGAATATGACACAACTGACTACCACCAACAAAAAGTAGGTGGGGAATTTCTATGTTGTTAGCTTGTTGAAATGTCACAAAGTAACTATGTTTCCTATTTTTGCCCTACAGTCCTCTCTACATTCTATTTTCCAGTCAAACTGGCCTTACTGTTATTCCTCACACACACACACAAAACCCCTCCATTTCCCAACCCTATGCCTTTAACTGACTTCCTCATGCCTGGAATCCTTTTAGTATCTCCATCTTTTGTATCTTTTTTTTTTCCTTTAAAGCTCAGCTCAAATACCACTTCCTGCAGCAGGCCTTTCCTCATCACCCCAGTTATTCGTGCTTTCCCTCATTACTACATGTATAACATAACTACATTACTCATGTGTATATACAAATATGGACCTAGTTTGCACGTACTTAAGTACATTCGTTCTTCCTTGAAGAATGTAAGCTCAAATGTAGAGACTGATTTTTGTCTTCAAACTCCAAGCTCTTAGCACAGTGCCTGGCAAATAATATACGATTAACAAATGTTTATTGATTGGTCTCTTAAGACCAATATCCTCCAGAGGTCAAGGCCCAGTTCCTCCCTGAAGCCTTCCTTGGTTTTCTTCTCTATCAATGGGAAAATGCTTTCCTACCACACCCCATGCCTTCCTTGGACTTTTCAAATGACTTTGAACTTCTTTTATGCTCTTAGTATGTCTTATTTTGCATTATAGTTATTTTTGTGTAAGTCATACACACCCTTCTACTATAGTATAAGCTTGACAGCTAGATGGCACAGTGGATAATCGAACAATGGAACAGAAGTCAGAAGATCTGAATTAAAATCTAACTTTGGATATTTATGATCTGTGTGACCCTAGGCAAGTCACTTAACCTCTGCTTATCAAGTCACTTAACATCTGTAAAATGAAAATAATAGTAGCATCTACCTCCCAGGGTTGCTATAAGGATCAAGTGAAATATTATTTGTAAAGTGCTTAGCATAGTGCCTGGCACACAGTAGACTCAATATAAATTCATTATTGTTGTTGTTATTGTGGTTGTTGTTAGTGATAGCAGAAACCATGTTTGAGCTGAACATTGTATCTCCTCTGACACAGTATATGGCACAGAGTAGGTGCTTTAAAGCATATTTCTTGAATTGAGCAGCAATCAATACCAAGCAGCATCAAATTAGGTGCTAAATAGAGCGCTATAGACTGTATGTGCATTGGGATTTCAGAAGAAAGGACTGCAATGCTCTGGAAATGTTCTATGCTAAGAGACCTCTTTGCTGAGACAAAAAAAAAAACAACAACCATGCAGCAAATGGTTTGTGACATGGGCACCTGTTCACAGTGAATTCACTCCACATCTACCAAACACCCCAAAATCACAACAACTGCCAGCTGTTACTGACCTTGATTAGAATCAAACCAACAGCCAAGGGAGAGCTGACCTTATTACTGTCTTCTAATTCCCTGTACATTCCACTTAGGCTCCTTGACTCCTGGGTGAGGGCGTTGGTCTCCACTGCAATCAGAGAATGTCTAAGATCAACGTTAGCCTCTCGGCTTGTGATGGGGACAGCCATAAACAAATGCAGGCATGTACCTGCAGGTAAATAGAGAAGCACAGATGGCAGAAGAAACCCTATCCATAGGTCTCGAGCCAGACCACATTACTCTCTGTTTCATATAATAGCCCTGTGCAGTAACTGTAGACCGTCCCGCTGCACAGATGGAAGTGAAAGTTAGAGGGCTGTTGAACATGTGAATTTTCCCAGTGTGTCACAATTACAGAAACATCTGTGCTAAATATCTTCAAGCTGATCCACTATAAAAATTGGCAATGTTCAATAACATTCAATGTCTTTCTTTTCCCCAGTGGTAGAGCAGCCTAATGACTGCGTTTGGGGCTTCATGATAAAGTGTGTACCTATGCAGATGGCATGCTATTTAAAGGAATTCCTCTTACATTATATTGCCTGTTATTCCCATCTTCTTTCCCCCTTTGTCCTTCCTTGGTTACAAATATAAACTGAAAGGAAAATTGAGCCACTTGCTATATAAACCAGTGAAATAATCTACAGGGCTCAGGTGATAAGATATGGAGGGGAAAGGGAAAGGGAAAAAAATGGAACAAGACTTTCAATATCCAGTCTAGAGGATATTCATTCCCTGGAGTCAGGAGTTCTTAACCTGAAGTTTGTGAAAACATGTTAAAAAATATTTTGATAACTGCATTTCAATATATTTGGTTTCTTTTGTAAGTCCATGTATTTTATTTTATGTATCAATCTGAGGATTCTGTAGGCTTCCTCAAATTGCCAAAGGGATACATAACATACACATTCACATACACACACACACACACACACACACACACACATACACACATACACACAGAGTTAAGAATCCTTGCCCTAAAACTATGATGCTTAGTTTCTGAGTATATTGAGTAAAAGTGGCTCTAAGACATTATAATTTTCATCATTAAAATCAAAAAACACTTATTAAATGCTTCGAGTACAAGATACTGTATAGGTAGGTGGCAGAGCAGATAGAGCAGGAAGTTCAAATCCAGCCTCAGTTGCTAGTTGTGTGACCCTGCATAAGTCACTTAACCTCTGCCTACCTCAGTTTCCTCAACCATAAAAATGGGGATGATAACAGCACCTCCCTCCCAGGGTTGTTGTGAGGATCAAATGAGATCATATTTGTAAAGCACTTAGCACAATGCCTGGCATATAGAAGATGCTTAATACATGTTTCTTACATCCCCTTCTCCTAGGTGCTAGACACAGAGACAAAATGGAAATCGTCCCTCAAGGACTTCCTCTTTTTGTTTCCCCACCACTTATCATGGTACCTGGCATGCAGTAGGCACTTAATAAATGTTGGTTGATTAACTAAGAAAAAAATAAGTATGCCTCTTTCACTCTACTCCCAGGAAACGGCATAGGGAGTCCCCTCCTGAATATAAAAAGGAAGAACATACTGATTGCCTATGGCCGTGTTTGTATGTGCATATGTTCGTCTTTTAAACAAATCATTTCCTTAGTCCCCACTCCCTCAAGGGGTTTACTGTCTACCAGGAGAAGAACCATCATTTTCCTCATCACCTACAGGATTAAAGATGCGTCAGACACTTTCCTACAGTCTGAGGGTCATGGATGTTCTACTGAATATTGTATCTGTCCCGTAGAAGTTAACAATCTAGAGGAGATACATGACAACAAAACAAGGACAAATATAGACATGCTGTGCTTTCTTTATACTGACTTGCAAGTCATGGTAATTAATTAATTAATACTAAATGAGAAGCTGTGGCAAGGTTGAGCCCTGCATTCATGTAGGGTCTACCCACACTGATGAAATGGTAGATCCGTTAATTTATCAGAGTAAGCAAATCACTTAATAAATGGACCAAATGCTATAGTGGAGACCTAGAGACATATGTTACAATCAAGTGAATTAGCAAACTATGATCCATGTTTGGATTATCAGCCCTTCATAAAATCACTAATGGACTGAAAAAAGGACAATTATATTCACTTCTATTTCAGTGCAAAATCTATTGTCTGCATTTTTCACTGTTTTTTGCAGGGATTTTTTTAATTAAAAAATTGAATAGCTGTCACTTTCAGATATTATCCTATATTAATGATTAGGAAACAAATATGTCTCTAAAGTTCATCTAAATTTCTTATCATACTTATTAAACTCAAGCCACCCATCTACTTCATTATGTCCTTCACAAACTTTTCTAATCACTTCTCGTTACTCAAAGTTTTTAGTGGGAACCTGCCTCCCATATTTTCTTCAGTTTCTATTCCCTAAACATTTCTTTCCCACTCCAGTAATCATTGGGTAACATTAGTAGATCCACAAATATTTACTATTTGCATCTTTTGAGATGCTAGGGGAGACTTAGAAGAATTATGTGACAGAATTTCTCATCCTAAAAGGGCTCATAATCAATTAATCATATCGGAAATAAATATTGAGAACTCTGTTCTCCCTTAACATACATACAATGCTGACCATACTATAATTTTAAGGGCTTCTATGTTATATAAATGGAAAAAAGAGGCATAATTGCCATGATGTTCAGAGAAGAACCCTAGGGGGCTCTCTGATCACTTGGGATTAATTACCATGAATTACTCCATCACAGCAGCTTTTTATAAAAGCACATTTCCTGTAATTTCTCTACTTCCTTTTGTCTAGGGTACGAAAATATATTCCTGGATTGAAAGAAAAGCACGAGTCCTCTTAAGCACTCTACGATTTTGTTATGTCACAATG
The DNA here is from genome assembly GCF_011100635.1 of Trichosurus vulpecula. Classification (NCBI taxonomy): domain Eukaryota; kingdom Metazoa; phylum Chordata; class Mammalia; order Diprotodontia; family Phalangeridae; genus Trichosurus; species Trichosurus vulpecula. Next base: position 250,176,840 of record NC_050573.1, on the reverse strand, counting down.
ACTTTATGAAAAAGATGGCTCAAGTATCTATTGACATGGCCTAGAAGATAGAAGGCGGCCTTGGAATCAGAAAGTCTTGGGTTCAGTTCCTCAGTTGTATTATGATACCATCCCTGATGTCTAAGCAATGAGATGTTGTTACAAAGGACACTAGGCTCTATGAATGTCCTTGCAGTACTTCTGATAAGTTAAACCTTATGGAATAATGATCTGCAACTAACCTGTGTGACACTAAATTCTGTTGTGACCAGAAGAGTTACATCTTTCACAGGAAGTCTTCACCTTTGCCTCTTATTTGTAGTGCTTTCCCTCTGTTAATTAATTTTTATGATCCTGTACATAGCTTGCTTTATATATACTTGTTCGCATGTTGACCTTGCCAAACTCCTTGAGGGTAGGGACTGTCTTTCTTCCTCTTTTTGTTTCCTCACCACTTATTGTGGTGCCTGGCACATAGTAGGTGCTTAATAAATGTTTATTGATTGACTTAAAAAAAGTAAGCCTATTTCCCTCCATCCCCAGGAAAGGAGATAGTGAGTTCCCTCCTGAATATTAAAAGGAAGAACATACTGTTTGCCTAGGGTTGTGTTAGTGTGTGTGTGTGTGCACATGTGCTTCTTTTAAACAAATCAATTCCCTAATCCCCTTGACTTCCACTGCTGAATTCCTGCTGAGCTGTCAACCTCTTTGTGATATTGAAATGATGAACTGGAATACAGGATTCTTTGCTATGGTCTCATTAGGACTGTACAAAAGGGAACTTTCACCTCCTTATTCAGCAGTACAGTGCTTCTGAGTAGGCAGCCCCAAATAATATTGACCTTTTTGGCAGCTGTATCTCAATATAATTTAATATTTATTTTTCCATCTGATATGCCACCACCCCAAGCTGACTAATGGATCTCTTAACTTCTGGGATGAGTATACATATGGTATGTGTGGTTCAAAGATATGCATATTGCTAAGAAGCATGTTCTCAGAGTCTAAAAGCCTGACATTTGTTATGTGTAAACAAATGACCTTTAAATGCAAAGAAGGGAAGAATCTTTCACCTATTTCCAAAACAGTTCACTTATCCCCAGTGTACAGCTATCTTCAAGTCCCTGTCTCAGAGTTTTGCTTTCTCCACTGACTGTAACAACTGCCAACCTGTCAAAACTGGGAGCTTTGGCTTCCCCATAGCAACAGTTTCCTGGCCTGAGTGACAGGATTTCCATATTGTCAACTGGAAAATGTCCCAAATAACTCCCAAAAAGCACCTGGAGTTTTCTTTCACATCTAAACATCCAGAAGGATTCTTTTTCATTACTTCTCACATGTTAAAGGAAGGTTATTTATACACCACAGGGCTGATGGTGTGATGACAGTTGAGCTAAACAGGGAGCCTTTGAGAAATTCTCTAGCTTCCCTAGAAATGGGGTACTAATGTGTTTCAAGGGCTTGTGATGTTATGCCTAAAATAACCACAGATTTCAAGACACCTCTTAAAAAGTCATTGTAGGGGTCATTAAGGAAGAAAAGGAGGAAAGCAGGAGTTAGTATGCCAAGCAGGACACCTATGGTTCACTCGAAAGCTCAGGGAGATGCCAGGGAGCAAGTGTCCCTACTGAAAGTAGATTTTTATTGTGAGTGTGTGTATGTTAAAGATACACATCTGTACTCTCTAATGGTGTCTCTACATTGCTAAAAATAGTACGCTGAAAACTGCCAAAATATTGCATTTTTGAATGAGCCTGAATTATAGATGCTGACCTGAATGGGAGCAATGAACATGATTCAAAGCTATGCATACTTTCAGTTAGTGCCAGAAAAATTCATTAAATACACACAGCCATTGGTGGGCTATAGTGAGGAGGGGGGAAGAAAGGTAGACAGTCATAAGTTCAAGATTCCATTTTACGAGTTTCCATGATTTTTTTTTTCTCTGTGTAATTGATATTGATGGTTTCAATTTAGGTAAAGCTATTTCCCTTTGTTTTCATGCTTTCAGCTTTGGGATTTCATAGACCTGGGTAAATAAAGATGCCATTATTTGCTCATGGAATTTCCCTCCTTTTCAAAGTTCCTCACCCTTTGCATTTTGAGAAGAAAAATTAAGGGATAATGAGCAAAATCACTTAAATTTCTAAGCTTTTACAACAGTAATAAGAGCTGTCAAATAAGGATGGGGGGGGGGGAGGAAAGGGCTTTAAAAACAACAGTCAACTGAGTGTTTTGTCCTTACCCAGAAACACAAAGGGTTAAAACAAAAGGGATTTTGCTTACTATTCCCTGGGGTTGGAGAGAGTGAGGGAATAGCAAATCAGCACTAATTCATGTGTACAGCTCTCTCCATTTTTCTCTTATCTTTATCAAACCACCCCCCACATTATCTGAGCTTAGAATGCAGAATGCAGTTGACACCATGATGCCCAGTAGTGACCTGTAACTTATCAAAGAATAGTTTCATCCAAGGATCAAGGGCATTTTCTTTACAAGGTCCCAAGTAAAACACTGAAGTAGGATCATAGGAGCTGTGTGTTCTCTTCCCTTGGATCAGCCTTGATTAAACTGCAAGCTTGAAGTCCTAAAGCTAAAGGAATTCTAAATACAGAACACTGCATTTCAATCACTTTTGCAAATCATTTTCACTCTCCTCTCTCCTTACACCTTTTTGTTGTTTGGTCATTTTCAGTCTACTCTCCTTCTCTTCCCCTTCTCTCTATCTCTCCATTTCCTCCTTTATCTCCCTCTCCCTCCTCCTCCTCCACAAGCTTGAAGTCCTAAATCTAAAGAAATTCCAAATATAGAACACTGCATTTCAATCCCTTTTGCAAATCATCTCACTCCTCTTCCTTTTCCTCCTCCTCCTCTTCTTCCTCCTCCCCCTCCTTCTTCTTCTGTGTGTTGTTGTTGTGTGTTTCTCTCACACATAAGCACTCTCTCTCATACATATGCTTACACAATCAGACAATAAAAACTGATTAAACTCCTAGGCACTACCATAACTCCTGGGGATACAAAGAAAAGCAAAAACCTTGCACTCAAGGAGTTCAGAGACTAATGGAGGAGAACAGCTATGCACAAATATGTTCATGTTTAGGACAAATTGGAAATCTCAGAAGGAAGGCACTAGCATCAAGGGAGATTGGGAAACGCATTTTGTCAAAGGTGGGATTTTACCTGGGACTTAAAGGAAGCCAGAAAATTCTGGAGGCAGAAATGAGGAAGGAGAGTATTCCAGGTATGGGGAGAACCAATGAAATCATGGGGAAGGGGGGATAGAATATTTTGGTCTAGGAATAAAAAAGTGAGCAGTGTCACTGGATTGAAGAGTAAATGGGGGAAGAGACAGCCATTTAAAGTGTAAGAAGATTAGAATGATAAGTGTGGGGTGGGTAAGCAGGTGATGAAGGGCTTTGAATCTTCCAATGCCAAACAGAGGATTTTATATGTTCACTCTGAGACCTCACAAGAAGTCTTCATTGTAATTCTACACTTAAAGATTTTTTTTTCACTCAAACAAGTTGTTACATCCTGCTATCTGCCTCTGGGCATCCCTTCTCTAGGGACAGGGGATTGGGAGTAAGTACATCCAATAAAATTCATCTAGACAGCTTTAGGCTAGATCTTACACATCTTCATCATCATTTACACATGCTGTGTGTGTGTTCAGTTAGCAACAAAAGCCACAACCCTTCTCCAACACAAACGCCACAAACAGCATTTCCCCCTCTTCCTTCCCCACCTGCCTTTCATCAACAGATTGGCGGGGGTGGGGGGAGTGGGGGGGTTTGGGGGGGTGGGGGGAAGAATAACCAGGCTAGAATGGTGCAAGGACTGAAATAGAATGGACCCACGCTTTCAGATTCAGCTAACTTCCCTATCCTCATTCATCTCACTCACTCTTCTTATACATATACATATACACCACTTATACATAATTATAAATATACACCACTGCTATACCTGCCCCAGTTTCTCTGTTTGACTTTCTTAATGTCAAGGTGGAAGGGTTCCTTCAACTGTCCTCTGTGCTAATCACATTTCCTATAACCCTAGTGGCACAGGAATTTCTCAGTAGAACTTCCTGCACTTAGTTTTTCTACCTTATTCAACCTCCACATCTCCATTCTCTCTGCTATATAAAAAGAAGTAGTTTTAGGAAAACAACTGAAATGAAAGAAAAACAGAGGTAATGGAAAACCTTCACCATTTCAGTTTAATTCTAATTATTGTATATCTTGGGCTCTCAGTGATCTTTGACAGCTTCTAGGAAGAATAGTGAACTAAAACCTAAAAGGCAGCTAGGTAGCTCAGTAGATGGAACATTGGACCTGGAGTCAGAAAGTTCAAATCTAGCCTCAGATACTTATTAGCTGTGTGATCCTAGGCAAGTCATGTAACACTGTTTACCTCAATTTCCTCATCTGTAAAATAAACTAGAAAAAGAACTGGCAAATCACTCCAGTATCTTTGCTAAGAAAACCCCCAAAAGGGGTCCTAAAGAGTCGGACATGACTGAAAACGACTAAACAACAAAACCCCCAAATATTCATATCTTTTTTACTTTCTGTACTAAGAATATATGAGAAAAAGAAAAAGAAATAACATCACAATAGCATGCTTGCTAGTATTACCAGCTTCTGCTACTTCTTACCCATTTCATTATGTAGTGTACAATCAGGAAGTATACAAAGTAACATCACTTTGATTCTATTACTTTCCCCCTCAAAAATGTTAAGTGGCTTCTCAATGCTTAAAGAAAAAAGTTCAAAATCCTTAACCTGACATTGAAAGCTGTTCATAATCTGGCCCTGACCTAACTGAGGCACAGTGATAAATTCTGGATTTTAATTCTGTCTCTGCTACTTGCTTGTCAGAGGAAGCTAGGTGCTATAGTAAATAGAGGTCTTGACCTGGCCTCAGAAAGACTCCAGTTCAAATTCTGACTCAAACAATTACTAGCTGAGATCCTGGGCAATTTATTTACCCTAATTTCTTTTGCTTCATTTTCCTGAACTGTAAAAATAGAGATAATAATAGTACTTACATACCAGGGTAGTTGAGAAGATCAAATGAGATATATACCATCACTCTATTCAAGAATTCTGAAATCCACTTGTCCAACCATAATCTATTGACTTTTATCTCTCCCTCTGTGTTCCCTTACAGAACCCTACTCTTGATCTGTACTATGACCTCTAATCCTTTCACAACTCAATTCTCTCCCAGGCCATTACCCTTACACTAGCCATTCTCTCCTCTTCTCTCCATCTTAACCCCTTGTTGAATGAAATGTTAAGAGATTTGAAGACAGCCAACAATTTGGTTGGCTCTAAATTCATTTTAGTTGATTGTGTGGTTGAAACATACTGTCCTAACAGCAGGCCTGTAGATATTATTTATGAAATGAGAGATTTAATAATCAAGGGAGTCTATCTGAGAGAATGGTTACCTAAGAATGTCCAGGCAGGCTCTCTTGTTTTCTGAAACAAAACTGGATCAGTCACATCCATGAAAAGAGGACAAACTTTTCCTGCTGACCTCACAGCCAGCTATACCTTCTCAGGCAGAGGGAACTGTTTGGGTCAGTCCCATGGCTTTTGGACATATGTAGTCTAAAAGTTTCACTGGCTCAGTGATTCAGTTGGTGGAATGTCTAATTGTTCTTGCAGTGACTTTTTTTTGGGGGGGGTGCGCGGTGGGAATATGGGGGATGGGACACACTGTTCTCTTTTCTTGAATCCCTAGCCACTTTATTATTACATCGATTACACCCAGGCAAGCCTTAGCCTTGGGTCACTCCCACCATTCAAAGATGGAGAAAATTACACAAAAATTCTGACTACAGCTAAAAACTTATGTTATGCTATCTTAACTGGGTTCTTCTTGCAATTAGCCAATCCTATTCTACTTCCCTTATCAACTTACTATCTCACTCTCCACAGAGGCTCTTCCAAACCTTTCTCATCCCTTCTCAAAACTCCCCAACTACCTTAGTTGAGAACTTTGCCTGACATTTTACAGAAAAAAGAGACCATTTATCATGAACTTCCTCTTCTCCCCTCTTCTACATCTATCATTCAGGTGCCTTCTACCACTGTCTCTTCCTTTACTTCTTTCTCACATCTTGCGGCCTTGTTGCTTACCAAAAATAAGCCCTCTACTTGTTTCAGCCATCCCATTCCATCCCATCTTCTCCAACAAATTACCTCCTCTGTCATCTATACTCTTTCATTTATTTTCTTTCCACTACCTCATTCCCCACAGTTTACAAACATGCTCATGTCTCTCCCATCCCAAAAAACCCTCAATCCTTTTATCCCCACTATTATATCTCTTTTCCCCTTTGTAGTTAACCTCAAAAATGCCATCTACAATAGATGTCCTCACTTTCTCTCCTTTTGTTCTCCTTTTAACACCTTATAATCTGGCTTCTGACATCATTATTCCACTGAAACTTCTCTCCCCAAAGTTACCAATCATCTCCTAATTGCTAAATCTAATGACCTTTCTCAAGCCTATGGTTTCCCAAACTTTTTGCTGACCTTCAATCTCACCTTTCAAACTGCCTTTTAGACATGTTGAACTGGATGTCTGGTAGACATCCCATATATCCAAAAAAGAACTCATCTTTCTCTTTAAATCCTCTTCTCCCTACTAACTTTCCTACTACTGTAGAAGCAACATCATACTCCTACTCTCTCAGACTTGCAACCCAGTAGTCATCCCAAACTTCTCACTGTCTCTAACCCCCACATATCCAAGCTCTTGCCAAGGTCAATTTCACCTTTGCAGTATCTCTCAGATATGCTCCCTTCTCTCCTCTGACACTGCCACTACTCTAGAACAAGCCTTCATCAACTCATATCTGGACTATTGAAATAGTCTGCTGGTAGGTCAACTTGCCTCAAGTCTCTTCCCTCCAATTAATTTTCTGTTCTGCCACCAGAATGATTTTCCTAAAGCACAAGTGATCATGTCACTCCCTACTCAATAAACTCTAGTTGTCCCCTATTGCCTCCAGGATGAAAAGCACAATGTTCTTTTTGACCTTCAATGCTCTTCATAAGCTAACCCCTCCTATGTTTCCAGTCTTCTTACCCCTTATTCCCCATCATGTATTCTATATTAACCTCTTGGCTCTTCTGTGGCAAGACCCTCCATTTCTTGGTTTCAGGCATTTTCTTTAGCTATCACCTATATGCAGAGCTCAATCTCTCTCTCTCTCTCTCTCTCTCTCTCTCTCTCTCTCTCTCTCTCTCTCTCTCTCTCTCTCCCCGTCACTCTCTCTCCTCTGTTCCACCAACTGACTTCTCTGGTTTCTTTTTAAGTTTCAACTATAATCCCCAATTTTCTAAACTGAATGCTTTTCTCAACCCCTTTTAATTTCAGTGCCTTCCTTCTGTTAATTATTTCCTATATATCCTATATATATAGCTTGCTTTGTATGTATGCTTTGTTCCCTTTCTTTTTTCTTAGCTTTGTGACCTCAGGCAAACTACTTAACCTTTCCTGTCAAATTCCTCATCTGAGGGGAAAATAAAAAAGATGGTTGGTTTAGAGGTGTCAAACATGTGGGGCCTGCAAGAATCCATATGTATAATTTAGTGGCACTGCTTTGATTTGAATTTGAAACAACTGACTTTGATGATTTCTAGATAGGTCCTTTTCAGCCCTAAATACTATGTTATACTACTCCAAATATAACACCCTTTAATCTACATAAACCTCTTATTTTATTCAGATTGATCTACCCATTGTCCCTCAAATGGGTCTGGTAGATTCCTCCTACGATTCCTTCATTCATTCCACTCATTTCCTCTGGAATGCTTGGTTTGTTCTCAGTTTTCAGAATCCAAACCACTCTTCCATATGTGGCTCATTACAAATGAAGCATCCCCCCACTGCTCTCTCTTCTGTCCTCTGAACTCCTACAGTACTTAGTGTCTGTACTGTTCAGTTAGGACATAGCATATGTTGTTTTATGTTGTGGATTTTGTGTGTGTGTGCATGTGTGTGTGTATATGTGTGCGTGTGTGCTGTCTTCCAGAAAGAACCCTGACTTCTGCATTTTTTGGCCTACTTCAGTGCCTAGCATAGCATGAGGAACAGAGTAGATGCTCAATAAATACTTGTTGCTTGTACAAGTGACATGAAAATTGTCATCTCTGCATAACTTAACTATTGTCTGCTTGCTAATTCTGTGAAGGGGAGAAATTTTCAGAGGAAGGGAAACTTATAACTACATAAAGGGATTTGTTGTGTTTTGTTGTTTTCTTTTTTTATCACTGTACATTTTGGACAACAAATTAACTAGTTTCCCATATTCAAGATGTGACCATGGAGATTACTGGGGATCAGTGAAGACATCTGGATCTTGCTTAGAGAGACTTGTAAAGAGATGTGATTTAGAGCTATAAGAGCCTTGTCTCTGTGGGTTCTCTATGATTGTGACATTGACTTACTGATACTCACAGAAGATAATCCATCTCCTTACTCCACATATTTTCACTGGCTATCCCCCATACATGGAAGGATCTCTCTCATCTCTGCCTCCTGGCTTCCCTTGGCTTCCTTGGAGTCCCAGCACATAGGGATCTTATTAAAACATAATTGGTTTTCTTTCTCATATTCTTTGTTATACTTCTCTCTCTTTTTTTTATTTTAGCTGGGACCAATTAAGTCCCAGGTAAAATCCCACTTCTTACAGGAAACCTATTCTGATCCCTCTAAAATTACGTCTGATTTATCCTAGACATATTTGATTTGTGTGCACTTATTTAGATGTTGTCTCCCCTACAAGACTGTGAGCTCCTTGAGAGCAAGAACCAGCTTTTGCCTTTCTTTGTATCCCCAGTGTTTAGCACAGTGCTGCTATATAGCAAGTGATAAATAAATGTTTATTGACTGACTACCAAGAGAGTATAGAAAATTAAGAAGAAAATTACGTTTTCAGAAACAAATTAACTCATATGTCTTGAGATAATTGGGATTAACAAGATGGTTAAAAATTTCATAAAATTATAGAATTTTAGAATTACATTAAGCCTTTTAGACTATCTAGTTCAATGTACACACTTCTACAGATGCCACAAATGATTTGCCCAATATCATATGGCTAATTAGTCAAAACTAGACCTCAGATCTCCTGGCTCCTGATCCAATTAAATTTTAACCAGAATGAATGTTCAACTTAAAATTAAAATTATTTCAATCCCTATCTAATAGAGAAATGTTTCTAAAATATTAGTCCTCAAAGATTTTAATATGGATATGGATGAGTCCTTGGATTTAAAAAAGTTTAGCTTAACTATACACAGAGGAAAAAAGAAATGGATGAAGAATACCCATTGTCCAGATTATGACATACACTTGGGAGACTAATGCAATGATACTTCTGCTTTGTACACCACTGTAACTTCCCAAGAGTTTCTCTCTCTACCTAGAATTGTCTCTTATAACACAGAAAATCAACTGAAGCAAAACAAGTGAACACAGAGAATATAACTAACAGCAAATGCAATAGTCCACATCAGCTTTCGATCAGAAAGAGACAAAATCATTTAATCATCAGTTCTCTGGCACCAACATTAAATTCAGGTATAATATAAATTCTGACATCTTTTGGTGTTCTTTTCATTCATATTATTTCAGCTTTCTTTGCTTAGTATCACTTCATAGTAGTCGTCCCGTTTTACTCTTTACTCCTTTTTGCTTTGTTTTGTTTTTCATCTTCCATCTTTGGGGAGCTTTTCCTTTCATTACTTGAACAAAGAAACACCCCAGAGAGATCATTAGGTCTTCTAGTACATTCTATAGTAGGTTACAAGGGATAGGAGGTTCATTCATCTTGATGAAGACCTTGAATATTTCTACAAATATACACTATCTACATACACTACAGGTCTGTACAGCACAGCTTTGCCTTTTGTGTATAAAATGGCCTGACACCCCCAAAATGGCCTAAGGGGAGGTTCCCTTTTCTTGGGATGCCGAGAGCATTTGGGGAAGGAGCAACAGGAAAACCAACAACCATGCAATACACATAGGATGATAAAGAAAGCTTTTATATCACACACAATTCAGGGGGACAGAATGCCACAGATTTGAAGACAGCCAACAATTCAACTGGCTCTAAATTCATTTTAGTTAATTGCATGACTGAAACATACTGTCCTAACAGCAGGCCTGTAGATATTATTTATGAAATGAGAGATTTAATAATCAAGGGAGTCTATCTGAGAGAGTTGCTGCCTAAGAATGTCCAGGCAGGCCTTTCTCTTGTTTTTTAAAACAAAACTGGACCAGTCACATCCATGAGAAGAGGACAAACCTTCCCTGCCAACCTCACAGCCAGCTATACCTTCTCAAACAGAAGGAACTGTTTGGGTCAGTCTCGTGGCTTTTGGACATATGTAGTCTACAAGTTTCACTGGCTCACTGATTCAGTTGGTAGAATGGTTATTGTCCTTGCAGTGACTTTTTTAGGGGGTGGGGGAGGAAAGATGGGAGATGGGACACATTCCATTTAAAAACTGTCCTGGTACTAATTCACAATATACTGATAAGTTGGAGATGTAGATGCTACTGTTTTTGGCCCTTAGAAATCTTCTATACCAAACCCCTTATTGTACAGGGGAAGAAATTGAGGCCCAGAGAGGAGGTGATTGCCCCTATTTGGTGGGAGCCACTGCCTCAGGACAGGCGATGCATATTGAATTGTCTAAGAATCAGCTGAATTCCATGTTACCAGAATCTGGTTTAGGGAAAAACACTCAGTTATGTAGTGACTCTTTATTCTTTGTATTTATTATTCCTTACAGTAAAATGATTTCTATTCCATTGATACAACAATATTTGTTCTTCCATTCCCAGTCATGGGGTTCCCACTTTGCTTCCAGTGTTTTGCTACTATAAAGATTTTAACTATGAATGTTGGGGGAAGTGTATATGGGCCTTTATTTTTTTTTTATTGAACTCCTTATTGTATATCTTGAGTAGTTGGGTCACTTCATCAAATGGCATTAATGATTTGCAATTTTTCTTGCATATTTTCAAGTAAGATAGTGAGGTGGCATAGTGGAGAGAATGCCAGTCTTAGAGTCATAAAGATTAGAATTAAAATCCATCCTCACTAGCTGTATGATCCTAGCCAATTCATTTTCTCAGCCTTAATTTCTTCATTTATAAAAGAGGTTAATAATAGCACCTTCCTCAAAGGTTTATTGTATCAAATTTAAAATGCTTTACAAATAAGAATTGCAATATAAATTCTAAATATTATTAACTTTATAAATTGTGTTCTTATCTATATCTCTTTTTCAGTCATTCAGTCATGTCCCGAGGACCACACTGTGCCTGGAGTTTTCTTGACCAGGGAACTGGAGTGATTTACTATTTCCTTCTCCAGTAAATTAAGACAAACAGAGGTTAAGTGATTTGCCCAGGTTACACAGGTAGTAAGTGTCTGAGGCTGGATTTGCACTCCATGTCTTCCCAACTCCAGGCCCAGGACTCTATCCACTGAGGAACCTAGATGCTCTTGACTTCCCGTAGACCATCCAGATTTGGCTCTTTCCATCTTCTATCATCTTTGTGAACTTGAGAAGTATGAGGGGGAATTCCAAGACTTATTTTAATCCATATTTTTGTATTACTAGTGATTCAGAGATTCTTCCACCCACACATACCCCATAGTTATTGATAGTTGCATTTTTTTCTTTAAAAAAACTGATCGTCATTTGTCCACCCATAATTTAGGAAATAGCTCTTAGGCATATATAATTGCATCAATTCCCATATATATTGAGTGGCAGAATTTTATTGGATGCTTTATACAGAGTGCCTTCTCCTTCCCCACTGCATAGCTCCTCTTAATCTGCTGGAGCTTATTCTTTTGTAGCAAAATTAATATATAGTAGAATACAGTAGAAATTACTTATATTATGATCTCTTTTATGTCTTGTTTGGTATTGAATTAGCCCTTCTAATTTGACCTGTGCTTTTCCTATTCAATTTTATCACCCAACCCTTTCCTAGGTATACCCTCCAATTTTCAACATGTACACTATATACCCAAGCTTCATGGCCCATCTGTTCTAGTTCTTACCGATTTCTTCCTTTTGAGTTCCCAAACTCTTATCATCTAAACCAAGAATTTTAGCATTTTGCTATATTCTCAGTTGTATTGTCTTTTTCAATTATTTTATGTCTACAAATTTTGACTCAATAAGATTTTGAGATGCTTGAGCACAAGGACTGATATAAATTATTTTTTGTATCTCCCACAATTCCCAGAATATCAATATGAATTTAGTTACTACTTTTCAGGCAGACTGAGCAGATCTAGTTTAACATAAGGACAGTCTGGCAACCTCTCACTGAAGAAAAACACTTGAAATTTTCTTACAACATGACTAGATTTTCTCTGGTGTATATATCCATCCTTGCTTAGTCATAGAAAGATTCAGTGTTTATTGCTGACAAATGAAAAGGTCCCTAATGCTAGTGTCTCCCCTCTGTAGATTATCTCCAATTTATCAGATAGATAGATAGATAGAGTTTATGTGCAGTTGTTTACATGTACTTGCACTCATTAGGGAGTGAGCTCCTTAAGAGCAAGGAATGTGTTTTGCCTTTCTTTGCATCCCTAGCATTTAGAGCAGTCTTGGCACACAATAGGTACTTAATAAATGCTTATTGACTGTCTGACTCCCCTTTGTATATAGCCATATCATTACTTGAAATGTGAATTGTCTCTTCAACTTCACAAAGAAGTTAATAGATATGTATATATATATCTTTTGCTTGAATTCAATTTCAAATTCAACAGTGAATTCAATTCATTGTTTCTGGTATGAGAAGTGTGCAAAAAAGTAGGAACCAGGGATCCAAAGATGAAATTGGCATAGTCCTTCTCTCAATAAGCTCACAATCTTGTAGTCATATATAACACATGATTGCTCTCTCTCTCTCTCTCTCTCTCTCTCTCTCTCTCTCTCTCTCTCGCTTTGGGGTTTCAAAATCTTTGGTACACCATTACATATTTTTTTCTGGTGATTCTCCCTTTCCCCCCTTGAATAGCTTTCTCTTTCTATATTTGAGAAGAACTGGAAAATACAATCCCACATTTCTTGCTCTGAAAATGTTATTTTGTTGGTAAAAGGGGGGTCCCAATGAAGAAAATAGCCCTACCAACAGAGGCAGGGAAGTATTTTCCTACTTATAATCTAAGAGAGTAGTCTAGATGGAGAGGTTAAAGGTTGAGAGGTGCTTGACACCCCAAAATATTGACGCACCGGGTCCTGCCGAAAGAATTCGACTCAAGCCTTCTCAGCCAAGGGAAAAGAGAAAGTTTATTAGGGATTCACCACAATGGGCTGTCTTAAGAAATTCCCCCCCTCCCCCCTTGTGACGCCTGTTTCCACAAGCGGGCCAGACTCAACCTACTGAATTAGATTGAATCTGAGCACCTTCATGGAGGCAAAATGGAGATTATATACACAAAGATTGTAGGAGGGATTGAGGGGTGGTCTGGGGTGACTAGAGGAGGGGTTTAGGGAGTGTCTTGAGGGGAAGTCTAAGGAGGACCAGGTGAGGTCAGAGTCCAGGAACCAAGAGAATAGAATTAAGGGCAGGAAGTTCCTGAAGGAATAGCAAAGGTTGGGAAGCAACTGAAGGCATGCATATCTAAAGTAACAATAGAGGGAGAGATCTGGGCCCAATGACAATGTGAGGCTTGTGGCCCTAGGGGAAGGCCAGATCCAGCCAGAAGACTCAGGGACAGCTCAAGGGGGCTCCCAGAGACTGTGCCCTCATCATAGACAACTGGAAATTTAAATGAAAAGTTTGAAGTCATAAAATCAATAGTTATAAGAGAAGAAACTTGAATCCAGTTTACCTTATCTCTAAGTCTGGCACTTTATCCATTACCTTAAGCTCTCCCTTATTTCCCACATGATAATTTGGAAAAGAGGATAAACAAATTAATTGAATTTTAAAGTGCTGTAAGATTACATGTTTGAATAATAGAAATAAGCATTTTATTAAAATAAAGAAAACGAAACATAAAAATCTTTAAAAGGTGAACAGAAAACAGGTGTGTGTTGTGTGTGTTTGTGTGTGTGTGTTGTGTGTGTGTGTGTGTGTGTGTGTGTTTTCTTTTTGCCCAGCCTTGATAAAGTCAGTCTTAAGCATCTGTCCACTTGAAGCCATTAAAGATTCCAGGATATATTTAAAACTATAAGGACTATTATCTACCTTGAATAATTATTTGACTCTCACCTAAATCTCCTTGGAATGTCAGTTGGATGTTTCATTCCTTTTGAAAACCACTTCAGGTATTATCCTTATTTAGCTATTAATTATTTCATTCCCTTTCTAAGTTGATGTTTTTCCATGCCGAATAAAATTATTGACCTTATTAAGAAAATTTTTTAACCCTTGGGATAACACAAGTTATGTAAAGACAGAGACAAAGATATTTTTTAGATTAAACAAGAAAACTAACTTAAGTATATTTGATGGATCTATAATCTCACTGATATGAGTTCTGTCATGTAGATCACAGTTCATTTTAGTTTTTTCCGATTTTTTTTCTGTCTTGCTAAAAATCCTCCATAGGAGTTCCAGGCAATGTTCTCTTTGATTCTTATCAATGTTTTTTTTTGGGGGGGGGATCTTATACAGAAGACCTGAAATATTGGAGTGAAATTGAAATAAGTCAAAACATCTTACGAACATTTATAGACAAAGCAGGAAGGAAGACAAAAAATAGATGTGAAAAGGACCTGATTACTGTTTTTATTGAGACTTGTTTTCATCATTGAAGATTGTGAAATGTTATTTAGATTTTAGTACATGAGTATTTGTCCTTTCTTAGTAAAAGTAGAAATGTCATTCAAGAAAATAGGGTTGGGAAGAGAAACTGGACCTGTGAAATCCAGAAATCTATGCTGGATGCAAAATACTTTTAAAGACACCAAGATTTATTTTCAACATTTTTTTAAAGTGGGGAAAGTTTCAAAAGCTCACAAATAAAATTACTTAGATTTCAGCATTTGAATGAATGCAAAATAAATATAGTTACTCCTTCAATTGGTGAAAGATGAAATCCATCCGCTCGCCTTAAATCCTATCTGTACTCTCCCAGTTCTCCACAGAGGATGTCCTTAATATGCTAGAGGCCTCCTTCTAGGTAATTTTGCTTTACATTGATACTGGTACGGCATTAAGACTGTCCCTTTATCATCCATTACTCTATCCACTTGACTGGTTCATCCCCTTTTTCAATCATAAATTTTCTTGGTAATATACCTCACCACATTACTTAGGGATATGTCATCAATAGAAATACACAGCAGTCTACTGACATCTACCAAACATCTCTCTGTTGCCTCTTAGGACAACAATAAATTTGATTCTTCAGAATTCATGGTGTTCTGGGATTTGTAAACAAATATGCAGTATAATCAAGGAAAGCATTTGTAGTTTTAAAATGACCTTTAGCACTGGAAAATAACTTAAGATTGCATATAAATGCAATGAAGACTGCATAATTTACTAAATGATCTCTTTCTCTTGTTCAGTTCTAGGCTCACTTTACTTGGAATCTCCAGTGTCTTCCTTAGGTATTTGTAATGACCAACTAACTGTATAGAATGGCCATGGAACTACATTTCTTAATTTGAGCAATATACATTTCCCATACTCTTAGGTTTTTTTTTTCCTGTATGGAAGGATATGTCAATCTCTTTTAAAGCACAGTGGATCTATTTCACTGAAGAAATCTTGTAATATTTTGGGTTTTGTTTTATATGTATAATATGACTCCAGAACAATAACGTAAGAGTAATTCCACATCTATGCAGAAAACCTTTGCAATTTAGATCATTCTCCTGACACTTCTTCATACTATTGATGAGAATGTGTGCATGTGCGCGTGCATGTGTGTGTGTGTGTATATGTTTATATTTCCCTGTTGTGTTCCTTAAGTTAAAATCAAATGGCTTTGGACAGAGTTCTCTTGGTGTTTGTATTTACAAAGGAAACTTGTATGATCTCAGCATAGAAATATGAGAGACTCTTTGTTGGAGGAAAAGTTTTACAGATACATTTTCCTCTGTAGAGTCAAATAGTTTTTTTGTAGTAGTAGAAAAAAATAACAAAAGGACAGAATCTTTTATTCACTAAACTCTTCAGTGAATTCTGTAAGTATAAAAAGGTGGGCTTTTATAGAATATACTTTACCCGTTTTGCTCTCATATGGACAATGAAGATGTTCCCATTATGTTCAAAAATAAGTTATGTCAAACTAAAATAGAAACACCTCCTTGTGGGCTACATATTGACTTGGAAGACAACAAATTAACATTATTTATGTTGTATTTTTATTTTTTAAATAGTCCCCAATTATATTTTAATCTGGTTTGAACAGCACTCAGAAGTTTTCCTGGATATGAATTTGATGCAATTTATGAGTATGAAGATGTGTAGGCTCTCAGAAATTCTAAAGTGGAAAAAAATTTGACAAAAATAAATTAAAATGCAACATTATTAAAAGAATACATGAGTTCTAGACAATTCAAAACAACTGACCTTGAAGACAAGTTATGCATGGGTAATTTAAGTATTACAGTTTTATCAGAGAAACAAAATGAAGTTAATATTATTTTATTCATGCTCTACAATGTTACACTCCATATTGTTATAAAGACTAGAATAAAATATGCTTGAAATATTAGAAACTGAAATTAAAGTAGATTGGTAAAATCTATAAATTGCTACCATAGGGAAACTCCAAGTTTAAAATACCAATAAACATGTTATTCAATATATACATATATATATGTATATATATATATATATAGCATGATATAATATAATATATAGTAGACCTAGTATATGGTATAATATACAGTATGGATCATACATAATATAATGCATATGTGTGTATGTATATATACATAAATACACACATATTCACATACATACATATACACATATACATATACATATACATATACACATATATACATGCATATGCATGTTCCAGGCAAGGGAGTTGACTCTGGGTATACTAAGATAAGCAAAAGACCAATGCTTTCAAGGAGCTCACAACCTAGTGTGGTGGGAGGGCAACATGCAAACGAGTATGTAAAAAATATTATAGATTGAAAAAGTTGCAATTAATCAAGAAAAAGAAGGCACTAAAATTAAGAGGGACTTGGAAAGACTTCCTAGAGAAGGAAAATTTTAGCTGGGACTTGAAAGAAGCCATGAGGCAGAGATGAAGATGGAGAGCTTTCCAAGCATGGAAGTTAGATAGTGAAAATGGTTAGAGTTGGAAGGTAGAATATATTTTTGGGGAGAAAACAGAGACTTACCAGAGCTCTTTTACAAATTCTGTCAAGTACCTCTAAGAAAGTGAATCTGAGCAGATTTGAGAGAGATAGAAGACACTAGGCAGATTTTCTGCCCAGGAGAGTCCTCAGGGTCGATGGGATGGATCTGTGCACTGGGAGAGTGCTGGACAAGAAGAACTAAACCATACTGGAGCGGGAGCAGAAGCAGGCCCAGAGCTGGCTGTGGTGGCAATGCCCAGGCCTCTCAGCACAGGACTGGAGTCTGGTGGAGCTAGCTGAGAAAGAAGCAGAGAGCCTGCAGCAGCAGCAGCAGCAGTTATTCCTGGAGCTATCTGCCCACAGTGAAAAGGTTTGAAACTCAACTTCTTGAACTTCCAGGAGCCATGATGACCAGGTAAAACAGTTCTCATCCCTCCCTTGAATACCCAGAGAATACTGCCCTAGGAGAAACCTTAGAAGAGAGGAGCCAGAAGTAGGAGTTCAGTAGTATTTTAGCTCCAGAAACTGGGGAGACTCTCTCTTGTGATGGAAGGAGACCAGTGCAGGAAGGGAGGCATCCCAGCAAGACCCACCTTAGCAGACCAGTGGGAGTTCCTGAGCCCCAGGGGGGATGAAGCCAGCAAGCTCCACCACCAGGGCCCCAGGCATGCCTTTGCAATAACAGAGGAGTTGGCAGACACAAGAGCAGACAGTGGCTGAGACCAGCCACAGAGCACAGTCCAAGGGAAAGAGGAGACTTCCAGCAGCTAGGCCAACCCTCCCCAACACCTCATGCTGTGACCCCTGGGGAAACTCAGAAAGACTTCACTCGACTTTCATCCTTGACACACACCAGCCAGATGCAGCTCAGCACCAGGTGAACTGCAGCAGTTTATAGCTTCTAGCTAACAAAACCAGAGGCCACAGCAAACAAAGCCAGTTACCAGGCCCACAGGTCCCAAAAAAAAAGTTTGGGATACAGCCCCTTGGGCCCAAGAAGCATAGATCCACTTAAAAAGCAAGTAAAAAGATAACAACCATGAAGAATCAATCCAGAAAAACAAATTCCATTGATTCTTACTATGGAGACAAGGAATATCAAAAGACCAATTCAGAAGAGGACAGCATTGACACTATACCCACATCTGAAACCTTAAAAGGGAATATGAACTGGTCTCAAGCTCAAAAAGCATTCCTGGAAGTGGTCAAGGAGGATTTTAAAAGCCAATTACAGTGGCAAAAGAAAACATGGAAAAAAAAATCACTGAGGAGAACAATTGAAAAATGGTCAAAGGATACGAACGGGCAATTTTCAGAGGAAGAAATTAAAGCTGTCTATAATCATATGAAAAAATGCTCTAAATCACTACTGATTAGAGAAATACAAATCAAAACAACTCCCAGGTACCAAATCTATCCTGTCAGATTAGCCAACATGTCAAAACAGGAAAATGATAAATGTTGAAGAACATGTGGGAAAATTGGAACACTATTGCATAGTTGGTGGAGCTATGAACAGATCCAACCATTCTTGAGAGCAATTTGGAACTTTGCCCAGAGGGCTATAAAAATGTGTATGCCCTTTGATCCAGCAATAGCACTTCTAGGGCTGTATCCCAAAGAGTTCATACAAGGGGGGAAAGGACCTACATGTACAAAAATTTATTATAGCAGCTCTTTTTGTGGTACCAAAGAATTGGAAATCAAGGGGATGCCCATCAATTGGGGAATGGCTAAACAAATTCTAGTATCTGAATGTAATGGAATATTATTGTTCAATAAGAAATGATGAGCAGATGGACTTCATAAGAACCTGGAGAATCTTACATGATCTGATGATGAGTGAAGAGAGAGAACCAGGAGAACATTGTACACAACCACAGACATATTGCTTCTGTGATGACTGACTTTGATAGACTTGGCTCCTCTCAACAATGCAAGGTTCTAAGAGAGTTCCAAAAGACTCATGATGGAAAAGCCTATCCACATCCAGAGAAAGAAGTGTTGTATCTTAATGCAGATTGAAGCAAACTATTTGCTCTCTCTTTTTTTCTTTTCATTTTTGTTACATCTTTCTTATGGTTCATTTCATTACTTATAATTCTTCTTTACAACTTCATTATTAGGAAAATAAGTTTAATATGAAGGTACATTTAGAAACTATATCAGATTACATGCCATCTTGAGGGGGGAAGGGGGAAGGAGAGAGTGGGGGAGAAAATTTGGAACTCAAAAACTTATAGAACTGAGTGTTGCAAACTAAAAAATATTAATTAATAATAAAAAGAATATATTTTTGGAGGTTTCATTTGATTGTACATACACTTTTATGTGAGATAAAATACCTCTATTTTATGTCTCTCTTCTCCCTTTTTCCAGTGTATCCCTCTTTTTTCAGTCATTAATTTTATTTTTCTTAGATATCCCATCATAGTCAATGCCTATAGTTCCTTCTGTCTATGTATATCCTCCCTACCATCATACTAGTAAATTCTTAGGAGTTATAAGGAACATCTTCCCATCTAGGAATGTAAACAGATTAACCTTATTGAATCCCTTACTTTTCTCTTCTTTTTATATTTCTCTTGAGTCTGGATATTTAAAAGTAAATTTTCTCCCATCTGATCTTTTCATTAGGAATGCTTGAAAGTCCTTTATTTCATTAAATATTCACTTTTATCCTGAAGGATTATACTCAGTTTTCTAGACAGATGTTGCTTGGTTTGATCCCAGCTCATATTCCAAGAACTCTACTCCTTTAATGTACAAGTTGATAAACCTTCTGCTATTTTAATTTTAGCTTCATGATATTTGATTTCTCTTTTCTTTCTGACTACTTGCAATATTTGCTTCTTAGTTTGGGAGTTCTGGAATTTGGCCCTAATATTACTGGGAGTTTTAATTTTAGGTTCTCTTTCCCAAGGTGATCAGTAGAGTCTTTCAATTTCTTTTTTTCCTCTTGTTTTAAAATATAATGGTAGTATTCCTCAATAATCTCTTGAAATATGATGTCTAGGCTCCTTTTTATCATGGTTTTCAGGTAGCCCAATAATTCTTAAATTATCTCTTCTTCATCTATTTTTAGGTCAGTTGTTTTTCCAATGAGATATATCATATTTTCTACTGGTTGTTCATTTTTTAAATTTTGTTTTGTTATTTCTAATGTCTCATAGAATCATAAGCTTTCATTTGTCCAATTCTAATTTTTAAGGAATTATTTTCTTCAGTGAGCTTTTGTACTCTTTTTCCATATGGTCAAATCTACTTTTTTGTTGAATTTCATACTTTATTGTTTAATATTTTTTAGTTTCAGCATTGATTTCCACAAGATTTTGAGTTACAAGTTTTCTCCCCATTTCTACCCTCCTGCCCACTCCAAGTTAGCATATATTCTGATTGCCCCATTCCACACTCAGCCTTCCCTTCTGTCACCCCACTCCCCCTCCCCCCCATCCCTTTTCCCCTTACTTTCTTGTATGGCAAGATAGATTTCTATGCCCCATTGCCTGCATATCTTACTTCCCAGTTGCATGAAAAAACAACTTCTTTTGGAGCATCTGCTTTTAAAACTATGAGTTCCAAATTCTTTCCCCATTTCCCTCCCTACCCACTCTCCCTAAGAAGCCAAGAAATTCAACATAGGCCACACATGTATCATTATGCCAAACACTCTAATAAATAGTCATGTTGTGAAAGACTAACTATATTTCCCTCCATCCTATCGTGTCCCCCTTTATTAAATTTTCTCCCTTGTCCCTCTCCCTTTTCAAAAGTGTTTGCTTTTGATTACTTCTTCCCCCTATCTACCCTCCCTTCTATCATCCCCTCTTTCTTACCCCCCTCTCCCTACTTTCATGTGGGGTATGATACCCAATCGAGTGTGGATGTTATTCCCTCCTCAAGTCAAGTCCAATGACAGCAAGATTCACTCATTTCCCCTCACTTGCCCCCTCTTCCTTTCCAATAAACTGTTTTTTCTTGCCACTTTAAGTGAGATAATTTACCCTATTCTATCTCTCCCTTTCTCCCTCTCTCATTATATTCCTCTCTCATCCCTTAATTTGATTTTATTTTTTTAGATATCATCCCTTCATATTCAACTCACCCTGTGCCCTCTGTCTGTATACATTCCCTTCAGCTACTCTAATACTGAGGTCTCATGAATTATACACATCATCTTTCCCTGTAGGAATGTAAACAAAACAGTTCAACTTTAGTAAGTCCCTTATGATTTCTCTTTCTTGTTTATCTTTTCATGTTTCTCTTGATTCTTGTGTTTGAAAGTCAAATTCTCTATTCAGCTCTGGTCTTTTCACTGAGAAAGCTTGAAAGTTCTCTATGTTATTGAAAATCCATATTTTGCCTTGGAGCATTACACTCAGTTTTGCTGGTAGGTGATTCTTGGTTTTAATCCTAGCTCCATTGACCTCCAGAATATCATATTCCAAGCCCTTCAATCCCTTAACGTGGAAGCTGCCAGATCTTGTATTATTCTGATTGTGTTTCCATGATACTCAAATTGTTTCTTTCTGGCTGCTTGCAATATTTTCTCCTCAATCTGGTTGCTCTGGCATTTGGTGACAATATTCCTAGGAGTTTTCTTTTGGGGGTCTTTTTCAGGAGGCAATCACTGGATTATTTCAATTTCTATTTTATCCTCTGGCCCTAGAATATCAGGTCAATTTTCCTTGATAATTTCTTGAAATATGACATCTAGGCTCTTTTTTTTTTTGATCATGGCTTTCAGATGGTTCAATAATTTTTAAATTATCTCTCCTGGATCCATTTTCCAGGTTAGTTGTATTTCCAATGAGATATTTCACATTGTCTTCCATTTTTTCATTTCTTTGGTTCTGTTTTATAATATCTTGGTTTCTTATAAAGTCACTAACTTCCACTTGCTCCAATCTAATTTTTAAGGTAGTGTTTTCTTCAGTGGTCTTTTGGACCTCCTTTTGCATGTGGCTAATTCTGCCTTTCAAGGCATTCTTCTCCTCATTGGCTTTTTGGAGCTCTTTTGCCATTTGAGTTAGTCTGTTTTTCAAGGTGTTATTTTCTTCAGTATTTTTTTGGATCTCCTTTAGAAAGTCATTAATTTGTTTTTCATGATTTTCTTGCATCACTCTCATTTCTCTTCCCAATTTTTCCTCTACTTCTCTTACTTGCTTTTCCAAATCCTTTTTGAACTCTTCCATGGCCTAAGACCAGTTCATGTTTTTCTTGGAGGCTTTTGATGTAGGCTCTTTGACTTTGTTGATTTCTTCAGGCTGTATGTTTTGGTCTTCTCTGTCACCAAAAAAAAAATCCTAAAGTCTGAATCTGAATCTGATTCCATTTTTGCTTCCTGTTCATGTTCCCAGCCAACTACTTGACCCTTGAGCTTTTTGTCAGGGTATGACTGTTGTAGAGTAGAGAGTACTTTGTCCCAAACTTTAGGGTCCAAGCACTGCTGTTTTCAGAGCTACTTCTATACAGCAAACTCTGCCACACCAGTGTTCCTCCTCCCCCAATAACTGCCAACCAGGATCACAACCCAGAACCAAGCAGGCTCTGCACTCCTGCTCTGAT
This sequence comes from Trichosurus vulpecula, assembly GCF_011100635.1. Classification (NCBI taxonomy): domain Eukaryota; kingdom Metazoa; phylum Chordata; class Mammalia; order Diprotodontia; family Phalangeridae; genus Trichosurus; species Trichosurus vulpecula. The sequence goes on along the minus strand of NC_050573.1, from coordinate 250,153,945 downwards.
CCGCTGCTTAATTCCTTCCACAGGGTGGGCCTGGGGCCAGAAGCAACTGCAGCTGGAGCTCTGGAAGCAGTCCCAGAGCTGCACCACTTCCCCCCCCGGGGCTAAGGCCTACCAGGCACTCCTTTTGCTTGATCCAGCAGTTTTTCCACTAATCTTCTTTGTTTTCTTTGGCATTTGTGATTTGATAAGTCAGGTAACTGCCACAGCTCACTGATTCAGGGCCCTATGGCCTGTTCTGGCTGGCTCCTGGTCTGGTTGGTCTGGGCACAGCCCATGCTGGGCTGTTTTTCACTCCACTCCCAGCTCTGTGTGATAGACCCTTCGCAGTGACCATTTAGGCTTTCCTGGCCTGGAGCCCTGCTTCCCTCTGCTATTTCGTGGGTTCTGCAGCTTTAGAATTTGTTCAGAGCCATTTTTTACATGTGTTTGGAGGCACCAGGGGGAGAGCTTAAGCAAGTCCCTTCTTTCCAGCAGTCATCTTGGATCCCTCAATTCTACTTTTTAAAGAGTTCTTTTCTTCAGTGAATTTTTGCATATCTTTTTCCATGTGACCAATTCTATTTTTTTAAATCAGTTCTTTTCAGTGGATTTTTTCTGCGTCTTTTACCATCTGATCTATCCTGTTCTTTTAATATATTATTTTCTTACTTTTTTTTTACTTCCTTTTCAAAGCTGTTGGCTCTTTCACATGATTTTATTGTATCACTCATTTCTTTTCTCAATTTTTCCTCTACATCTATTCTTCAATTTTTCAAAATCTTTTTTTTATAAACTATTCCAGGAATTCTTCTTTGGCCTGAGACCAATTCACATTTTTATTTGATGCTTTGCATGTAAATGTTTTGCTTTTGTTATCTTCTTTTGAATTTGTCTTTTTACCTTCCTTGTCACCACAGTAACTTTATATGGTCAAGTTCTTTTCAGTTGCTTTCTCCTTTTTTCCAGTCTATTTCTTGACTCTTGACTTTTTGTCAAAGTAAGGCACCATCCCAAGCTCCAAGTTTTTTTTTTTTTATGCTGCTATTTCCAGAGTTAATTGTGGGGGGTATGTAAGTTTTCAGTTCTTCCAAGGTGGTCTGCTCTTACTGCTCTTTTTTGGTTACTGCTCTTTTGACCTGTGCTCTGGTCTGTAATTGTTCATAAGCCTTCTTTTTGACCCTGGAACTATGACCAAGGTCCCTGCTCTCCTGTGGCTATAAGCTCTAGTGTGCTAGTGCTCTTCCTTGCCCTGGGATTGTGACTCAGAATTGAGTATGAACAATGCAGGAGAGTCGTACACCCAGTGCCAGGAAAGGGCTCCCTGTAATCTCCTTTTGACTAGTTGTCCAAATCCCTAACCACCTATGGGCTGAGAATTCTGGAAGACCTTCCTGCCATTGTATAAAATCCTAAGGCCTGCTACTGGTTTTCCAAGGTGGCCTGAGCTAGACTGCGTTCTATTCTCACACCAGTGAGAAAAAAAACTTTTTCTGCAGATCTTTTAAGTTTTCTTTGCCTAGAAAATTATTTCAACCTGCCCTTCTGTTGGTTCTGTAGCTGCAGAATTTGTTTTGAGGTAATATTTTAAAGTTGTTTGATGGAGAATTTGGAAGAGGTAAGCTTAGTCCCTGACATTCCTATGCCATCTTGGTTCTCCCCAGACATTCAAGTTAAAAATAAAAGAAAAAAAAATTAGAAACTCCAAACAAATACCATGGGGGTAGGGGGAGGAAATAAAGAACAAATGATAAAAGTTGTTAAGAAGACTGGAAATGCTGAAATGAAGTAAATACTACTTTCTTCCAAAGATTAACAACGTTGATAGATAATTAGCTATCTCAGAAAAATACAGAGGAAAATAAAAGTATTCAAAAAATGGTTGTTTTTTTTTCCAAATGAACATAGAAGAAATTAAATAAATGGTCAGATACTCCTGTGCAAAATTAAATGCTGACAAAATTGAGAATTTAAAGGAAATAAATCATTACCTATAAATTACCTATAAATATTTTATTATTCATATTAAGAAAATGAGATAGAAAGATTTAAAATAATCTAATATTAGAATAACTCAATGAAATCTAAGCTACCAAAGAGAATAACAGTCTACAAGATATTTTTATAAATTCATTCTATCAATTTTAAAAACAAAAACTGTAATAAATTATAATTCTCAATAATTAAGAATAGAGGAATTTTATAAAACTGACTTTATGAAACAAATATTATGCAGATACCCAAGCCAGGTAAGGATAAAACAGATAAAGTTAAGAATATATCCAACTAACTAATTAAATAGTGAGGTAAAAGTTTTAATTAAATCTTAGTGAAGAGACTACAGCAATACATGTAGGAAATATATAAGCATATTGGATTTATGTCAAGTGTGCAAAGATGGTTAACTGTAAGGAAAATATTTAAATAATCTATTACAAAAATATAACTTTTAAATGATTATATCAATGGGTACAGAAGAGGACTTTAACAAAATAAAATCATTCTTTTATATAAAAACAGAAAACACAGGAAAATCTCTATTTATAGTATAATAAAAAGTATAAAACAAAGATTAATAGCTCACATTTCAACTGGTGACAGGAAGTCCCCTGAGGAAAGGTAGATTCATGCAGAACCAGCTTACCAGTGGGTATATAATTTCAAAAAATGAACATAGAACTTCTCTTTTACCTAGAAATAAAGGAAGGCTTAAGTATTTGGAATAACATTCATTGTTTATGGTTGAATCACACAAACAAAAATAAAATAAAAATTGAGGGTTTATTATTATATCAATCAAACTACCTGGAGTTGCTTTATTGACCTAGAAAGTAATACCATATATTTTAAGAATAAAAGGTCTAGAATCTTATGGAAAATATGGAGGGAGAAAGTGAAAGAAAGAAACATAGCATTATTTATTTTTAATAATTCTTGTGATTTAGCTCATGTTGAGGAAGTTCCCTCTGCCATACACGTCAATTACTGCTTTATAATTTATGGTCTAGAGAGTTGCCCAGGAGCAACTAAATGACTTGCCCAATGTCTTTTAAGTGGTATATGCCACAGTCAAGCTTTAATCCCACATCTTCCTGACTCTAAGACTGACTCTATATGCACTATACCTTGATGCCTCTCTTGAACTTCATTTTGAAGCAATAACATTAAAAAGTATTTGGTCATATTTAAAGAAAAACAGGAAAATATATCAGTGGAAGAGATGAAATAAACATGATCCCTCAACAAACTAAACACAATAGCTTACAAGTTGTTGTTGAGTTGTTTCTGACTCTTCATGACCCCATATTGGAATGGTTTACCATTTCCTTCTCCAGCTCATTTTACAGATAAGTAATTAAGACCAACAGGGTTAAGTGACTTGCCCACAGCTACCAAGTGTCTGAGGGTTGCTTTGAACTGAGGAAGATGAATCTTCTTCATTCCTAGCCCAGTGCTCTATCCAATGTACCAACTAGCTGCCATAACCTGTAAGTAGATTCACTAAAAATTGAATACCTAAATTATTGGTCAGAGGACTCCAACTTCAACAAGAACTATTAGGAAAACTGAAAACTAATTTGAAAGTAATTAGTTTAGGTTAGCACCTTTTACCTTATGCTCAAATCATAAAAAAAATAGAGTAAAACAACAATAGGTACTTTCAGAACTATTATTAAGGGGAGAATTTTTAACCAAAAAATGCAAAATGGGATCATAAAATTTAGAATCAACCATTTTATTTGGATGAAGTTATTTAAAAATTGTGCAAGCAAAATAAGTGCAGTTTAAATAAAAAGACAAGCTATTGAGTGGGGAAATGTTTGCATCAACTATTTCTGATAAATGTTTCATAATTCAGATATGAGTGCATAAGACCAAGAACTATTTCTCAAATAAGTAGTCAAAGGATATGGACAAATGGTTTTCAAAAGAATAAGTGCAAATGATCAAAAATGTGAAAAATGTCCCAAATTACAAATGAGATAAATGAAAATTCAAACAAATCACATTTAATCTCACATTTATATACGAAGATTCTTCAGGTGATGTGGTTCCATTAGGTCTCATACCAAGATTTCTATAGATTTGGTTCTGGATCTGTTGCTTTTTCTCATTTTTGTATTGTAATACTGGTCAAATCTCTCAACACATGCTACAGTATATTTTAACTTGATTATTTATTCAAACTGGCTTTATCTTTGACTTCTATTTCTCTCCATTTAGAAATTAAATAAAATATTTACCAGCTCTGTTTCTGGTCCTTTTTGGTCTCATTATGGTGACTCCTTTATGTTGGTTCCATTTTTTAAATGATAATAATCAACATAATTACTTTGGCACTTTAAATATGTTTCCCATTTTCCGACATTGACAATTAGTCCATATAGATCATGTTTAAGCTGCTTCAATTACTTGCAATACCTTCTCACTTTAAATTTATTTATTACTGATTTTTAAAATTTTTTACCCTAAATAGTAGGTGGAAAGTACAGATGTCAACCCCAAAGGAGTTATCAAATGTTTCCTGGTTAATATATCAGTTTCATTTCAAATTTTTGGAATGTGGGTCAGGGTTCACTATATCCAGCATCCTTGACTCTCTTTGAAAAGAAAGTATTCATTATTATAGGTGTTAGGTTTCCAGAGTAATCTACAAAACTTTGGCCCCTTTTGTTTCTCAGATCTCTGGCATGTTTTTGAGCATACTGTTCACCATTTTTCCCTTTGTGTACTTTCCCATTGAAAGCCACCTTATTAGAGTGAATGTTTTCTTGATTTCGAAGCTCTTATGATGTCCATCTTAGAATTTCCTGCCTTTCAATCTTGCAAAAAAAAATGTTGGCATATAAATTGAAATTACCTTCATAGTGGTCTTTTCGCTTCTGTTAATTGTTAACAAACTTTCATTATGCATCTGCAATGTATCAAGCATTGTGCTAAGAATTGTGGCTACAAAGAAAAGGTAAAAACAGGTCCTCCACTCAATAAGCTTACAATCTAATCGAGATAATATGCAAACAACTATTGCATGGGTATGAATATGTGTGTGTGTGTGTGTGTGTGTGTGTGTGTTCAATCCTCAACTTTTGCAGGGATAAACTTCCTAGAAAATGGCGTAAGAGTAAAAAATGCAAATTTTGATACAATGAATCTATGGGAAATATGGGGTTAGGTTTCTACAATTACCAAAAACTATAATCTTTCACTAGAGATTTTAAAAATACATCTTCTGAGCATAATTCTTCCTAACAAAACATTAATTCTCATAATATGCATTTTGCCTAACAAGTCACTGTAAAATAACCCATATAATGCACAAAATAAAACTTATAACATGCAAAACATTTTTTGTCATTAGTAATTCCTAGAATTCTGTGACCTTTTGTGCTGATATCTCAAAATTTTAAAAAGTTAATTTCAGGCAATATTCATTTTTATAATACATGAAATCTAAAGTATGATAAATATGGTTAGCAAATAAAATTCTTAAAACTAAACTTTTTTAACCTGAATCTTACCTTCCATTGTGTCAGACGGTGATGTGAGGATGTTATTCTGTATACTATACTGCTGTAAAACTCTCTGTTTTAGCCACCCTCTAAAAAACAAGAGAGAGGTTGCTGGCACTACTCATGAGGTCTGATATCACCTCTGACACCCTTTCCCTCATTGCTAGTGGGTGGTGTTGGAGATAATGAAGCATACACCAGTTTGAAATAATCCATCAACAATGTCTGCTTCAGATTCTGCTTGAGATACTAAAGGGTCTTGGAGTATGGGAACACAGAAGAGAAAAGTTGGCATTAAACCTTGAAGGTACAATGAATAATGGGATTGACAAACAATGAAAATATGAGCTCTTAAGTGAAGCTTTCAGCAAAAAAGAGGAACTCTTTAGCAAACAATGAAAATATTCAATGAATGCACCAGGAGCTCTTTATCTTACAAAGGAAGGGTGAACAAGACCAGTGAAGCACCTGGTAGGACACCAGCCACTCCATAAACTTGAGTGCATCATGCCTCTCCCTTTTTTTCCTACTGCTGATAGCTGAATGTGCACAGTTGCCATCATGAAAATGAAAATGCAGTTACTAATAAAAGCACAAAATGCTTATATACATATATATATATATATATATATATATATGAACAATTGGAGATAATCTCAGAGGGAAAAACTAGCATTAAGGGAGATTAGGAAATTCTTCTAGAACGTTATATTTTAGCTGAGACTTGAAGGAAGTCAGGCAGTAGAAAGGAGGAGTTAGAAAATTCTGAACATGGAGGACAGCCAGTGAAAATGCACAATTGGGAGATGAAGCATCTTGTGTAAGGAATAGAAATATCTGTTACTTGGGATATCTAAAGAAAGAGGGAGATAATAATTTTCCATTACTTTTGCATAGAGGATAGATATAATATGTTTGTCTTTGGACATGTTCAGATTACCAATGAGAGAAAAATTGATCCTACTCAGTCTTTGGCAGGGAAGGGAGATGCAGCTAGATTTGGGTGACAGCATTTTTTTCTTCTATTTGATGTTATATTACTAGACCTCTATGAAAATGTACTGGGAAAACATCAAAGTATTATTTATGGCTCTCTTTCCTCCCAGATTTGTCATCTACTGTGGCTGGCTTAGTTCCTGCTCCACAGACAGGGATTTAGCTGTTAGGGTGATGACTTTGAAATCTTCATTCAACATAGACCATATAAGGCCCTGAGACTCCTTTTCTCCCAGGGGCACATCTAAGAGAATCCCAGATGTGACATATTCCTTATAATCCAACATTGTCCAAACTTCTAGCCAACATTATGACTATACCTATTGCTTTTTGAAATTCATGATACTGCCTTATACATTGTAAGCCCCATCTTCATGTCAATTATTAATTTCCTCACCTACTATTCAAAACAGTTTACAGACTCTCAAATTCAGTGAACTCCCACAACACTCCACTTCAACTATTAATTAGCATGATCATATCTAAGACCTTGTCTGCATGTAGAAATCCTCCACTTCCAAAAGACTGAATATTTAAAATGTCTTGTCTGATGATAAAAATAGCACAGTCATAAAATGTTAAAGATTTTAAGATAATAGCTAAATATACATATGACAGATTCTTTAACATTCCATCTTAACATTACTCCTTAAAAGCCCTGATCTAGTATTATTTCTTTGTTCAAAAGTCATATTTCTTTCCCCATGGCCTCCTGAATAAAGTACAAACTCTACACTTTGACATCCAAGGACCTCCACGATTGCATCCTTAATGACCTTTCAAGCCTTGACTTTCACTATTTCCTTTAAACATGTCAGATTCTAAGGCAAAACTGCTATTTACTTATACAAGGACCCTTTTCTGACTCTGTGCCTCTTACTCAATCTAAACCCTCTACCTGAAAATTTATTTCCTGTTTTTTTTGTTATTATTGTTAAAATGCTACCCACCCTTTCAAGTTCAGCTCTATTGCAATCTCTTAAATATTGCCTTTTAAATAACCTCAACTGAATCTGATCTTCTCCTCCCTTGAATCTTTATAGTACTTCACTACAATTCTTGTGTGACATATATTCTTCATTTTATTATAGACATGTGGGTTTTTGTTCTCTGTCTCCAACCCTATTAAAATATAAACATCTTTAAAGCAAGGATCATCTTTGTTTTGGCATTTGATTCTCCTTTCTCTCAACTAGTAAGTATTTAATTAGTGATTTTTACTTATTCATTCATGTGTTAGAAAGGCAGTCTATCAAGATGGATAGAATGTGAGCCTTTGAATCTGGAAATGTAAACTTTAATGGCAGGGTATATGTGGTGTTCAGAGAGGACTAGCACATATGTTGTGACAGCTTGTCAAGCCCTTTTCAGCCCTTTTCACCTTTGGTATCTACTTTCACTCTATTCCCAACTGTGGTTCCAAAAAGCTGTTAGTATAGCAGTGGCCACACCCCAGTAAAACTGTCTGGGCAGATGAACTAAACCAGATTGAAGGTAACCAAAAGGTCTCAATCCCACCAGTGAGTTAGAAAGATGTCTATCCTAAGCATATGAAGAATTATCCCAGGGAAATTGGTAGAGAACAATTTGTTCCAATGGCTCTGAAGGCAGTGGAAGCAGGTGTTGTGGAGTGCTTAGATGCCAAGGTAATCCACTGCATCCTGGCCTTACCTAGTTATACTGATTTTTGTCTTGCTACTAGACTTTAATGACTATGGAAGAGAAAGCGAGGCTGACAACTTTGTATGACTGCCTCACTTAAATCTAATTCACAGGTGAGTCAAGACATCACCCTGTGATGTCACTAGCCCTCTTCAAAATGAAGGACAAGCAACAAGTAGTAGCACGGTGGATAGAGTACTTAGCCTAGAATCAGGAAGAGACAAGTTCAGTTCTGGCCTCAGAGAGACCAGCTTTGTAACCCTTGACAGGTCATTTAACCTTAATTTCCTCAACTGTAAGATGGGGGTGTTGTTTTGAGGATCAAATGAAATAATATTTATAAAGGGCTTAGCACTATGCTCAGAACATGGTAGGTGATAAATGCTTCCTTCCTTCCTTCTTTCCTTTTTTTCTTCATCTTTCCTTCCTTCTTTCCTTTCTCCTTCCTTCCTTCATTTCTTCCTTTCTTTTTTCCTTCTTTCCTCCCTCCTTTTTTTCTTTTCTTCCTCCTTCCTTCCTTTTTTTTCCTTCCCTCTCTCTATTCTTCCTTCTTAAGTGGACATGGGCAAGTCAATTAACATTAGCCACAGCTTCCTTACCTAAAAAATGGGGATAATAGCACTAATAGTTTCCTTACCAATTGTTGTAAGGATTAAATGAAATAATAACAGTAAAGTCTAACTCTAATCTTAAAACACTATTTAAATAACAGTGGGAGTCAAACAACCTAGGCTGACCTCTATTTTACTACTCCAGGACCACATTCAAGTTATTTAACTCCTCTAAGTCTGTTTCCATAAATTTAACATTATTAATTAAATTCCACTAATTAAAGAAGCCATTATAAAGAAAGCACTTTGAAAACTCAAGTGTTATTTAAATATGAAATACTGGATAGTAAAAATTAAATAAATATGTGATTATATGAATTGCATTGAATTAAGTGAATAACACATTTAAGAAACCTTACTACATCCCTAGAAAAATTGCTGATAAGTCACAAAGAGCTCCAAATCTACACACAGAGCAAAAACTGGCAGGTAAGGAGGGCCTACTTCATTGCTTCTAGTGTGAGTCCTGTTTCTTCCTCAAATTGCATAAACTTGCCAAGGTTTTACCTCTATAGATTTATGAAAACCCAGTATTCTGATCTATAGGTTAGAGAATTGGGATCAGTAGGCTATTTTTATGCTAGGTTTCTTGGCATATAAGTTGTCCAAGAAGTGATTTTCATGCCAGGATATCAGTAGCCATTAGTGAAACAGTCTGTACTTCAGGGAACTTATAAGAAAAGGCACTCAATTAATTAAAGATTGGTGAATATCCAATCCAGAGTTCTTGAACAAGTATATTTTGGTAACAATTTGAATTTGTTGCCGTGCCATGCCACATGATATTCCCTCATTAAGTAAATGTATTTTTCAGAAGTGATCTGGATACATTCTATTAGATAAAGAGAGTGGCAAATTGTCCTTTCAACTCTCTTAGCCCTGGATGCATTGCCATCAGTCTCTTTCTTTATAGTGGTACATTTATCTATGAATGGCAATGTAGGAAAAGCATCTAAATGTTATGCAATTTGATATATTGCATAGATTTCTTCTCCTGGAATTTATTCCTGATAGGCTCCTCAACTAGGAACTTGGAGATATTAGCCATATTTCTAACTCTATCTCTATTATTGGTTTAATTCATACATTCAAGTATTGCCTAAATAAACATACTCCTATTTCTTCCCTCACTCTTCAACTCACTGACCCCTTTTCACTGTAATGCTCACAATACACATGATTATTATTAATTACTCAAGGGAAGTGACCAATGATATGTATCCTACTTCATGCAATATCTAATAATTTATATGGTAGAGAAGTAGGTAGAGTATTAGATTTGGAGTCAGGAGGAACTGAGTTCAAATCCCTGTCTCAAACACTTAATAGCTGTGTGACCCTAGGAAAGTCACTTAATTGATTCCAACATTAGTCTCCTTATCTGTAAAGTGGGGATAATAATAGAATCTACCTCACAATATTTTTGTGAGAACCAAATAAGATAATACATGTAAAGTATTTTTCAATCCTTAGAACACTAAGTGAATACTGGCTAATCATCATAATCATTGACTTGGAAGCTAGGGCTGGGTTATAAATCTAGGAATCATCTACAGAGATGATAAATGAATCCCTGAAAAGTGCCAAAATAATCAAGGGAGATAGCATGGAGAAGAAATAGAAAAGGAACCAGGACAATCCTTAGGGGAAAGCAACGTTTAAGGGACATGAAAAAATGATGGTCCAGCAAACAACAGATAGAGAACCAAGAGAAAATATCCACCTTTCTTGTTTCTTTTTCTGTCACTTTTGGAGGAAATCATTCAATTTTAATGATTGATTTTATTAAAAATTATATTTTCTAACCCCAACTGTCCTTCTGTACTACACCATAATCCTTTGACTATCCACAATGACTATATCTAATCTCTTCTACTTTAAAGTCCCTATAAGATGTACATGCCTCCTGCTTTCCATCTTTTTCATTCCCTTTCTGTTTCCTTCCTGACTTGACTCCATGGATAATCTCTTCATTATAATACACACCATTTAACCTCTCCCTGTTTCTATGGGATCCTCCTCCTCAGTTCATGTCAATCCATATGGTTGGAATTCATTTCTTCTTCTCCAGCCTATCAACATCCTTTTAAGCAAGTGGCATACCACCTCCTTGATGAAGCTTTCCCTGATATTCACTCTCCACAGCATCCTGAGTAAATGTGATATCAGCCCCTTCAAATTTCTCACAAACTTACATAATGGTAGTCCTTACTTACTTGTGTATATGGCATATCTTCTTTATTATCCTATAAGTTCCTTGCATTCACTCTGTAATTTTTCATCTTTATAGCTCAATGTAGTGTAATAAATGATTTTTGCATTTTTCTTTTGATGATATGCCCCTGTCCTTACTAAACTAATCTTGGATCTTAGTAATTTCTTCCTTACTTTTTAAGTGTTAATACTACCACTTTAATAATCCTCTCCACAATTTTTACCAACTACTATAAAATATCAATTTTTCTCCTCTTCCTAGCATTCAAAATATTTGCCAACCTCCCATTCAATGTCACCTTTCAAATTTTCCATATTTGCTTAAAGATTGCCACTAGTGGTTCAGCAATTCTATTTGCAAGTTCTTTCTTTCTGCCAAGATTCAACTGAACCACTTAAGTCAAAGGTAGTTTTGTTTTTTTTTTACAATCAGCTTGGTATTTGATTTTCCAGGGCCAGGTAATCATCACCATTTTTGTTCTCACCTTCCAAATCAAATGATTATTCCCCTTGATAACTCCAGAGATATACAATAGTATCTGAATAGCTCAGATTTGGCCATCTCTTATTATTGTCCCATCTAAGCCAATTACCTTATTCCTACCACTTGCCCCAATACAGCTAAAAATACCATGTAATCATTTTTTAAAAAAATATATTGACTTTATAAGACTCAGGTCACAGGGAACTTTAGACTTCCTCACATAATTCATATAGGTCCTTTTGCTGTTGCTGCTCCATTGTTATTCAGTTGTGTCCAACTCTTTGTGACCCTCTTTGGTTCTTCTTGGCAAAGATATTGAAGTGGTTTTCCATTTTTTTCTCTAGATCATTTGACAGATGAGGAAACTGAAGCAAAAAATGTTAAGTGACTTGCCCAGGGTCACACAATTAGTAAGTATCTGAGGTCGGATTTGAACTCAGGTCTTCATGACTCCAGGCCCAGTACTACTCTACCTACTGTGCCAACTAGCTGCCCTAATCTTGTAATTGTCCTACTGCACTCCATACTTCTACATTCTGTCTTCATTCCCATCTACTGTATGTGTCCTCTTAAAAACAGAATTGTGCTTTCAATTTAATCATATGGGTCTTTTTAAACACCTCTCTATTTTCCACATTATAAACAAATCCAATAGGATCACCAAAACATATGAGTTTCCCATTCCTCTTGAGAAAACTTCACCTTTAGAATTTTAGGCTGTGGGATCCTACCTATCTTATTTTTCAAATCTGAAACACTGATACGGATACACTTTAGTCTGCAAGTGGCAATCCTTTCTTTACCTATCACATGTCTAAGAGACCACAGTCACTCTCTCCCAATCTTCCTGTCATCTTTATTTCATCAATTTATTCTTTTGGCTGGTCAGAATCAGTTTTAAAATAGCAGAAAACTTTGTTGTTTCTTCCACTGTCAAAAGGATGAAACTATCACTAGAAGCAGATGAGACAACCAGACTCCTACAGATACAGAAACTAGAAAATTCTGCCCAGCCCCAAAAAGGAAGCATAGCTGAATGCATAATCACTCACACACACACACACACACACACACACACACACACACACACACACACGAAGAAGACATATAGATGTGTGAAAAGACTACAGTTTGCAAACATTGCCAGCAGGTACATAAGGATCAGTGTACCAGTTCAGGCCTGAAGCCCATATGTTGGGGATACAGATATCGTGGGCAGAATAAACCGTGATAATACAACCACTCTACTCTTACTTATACTCAGTGCTTCACAGGAATATGGCTACTACCACTGATTAACACAGCTGGGAATAACTAGTCGAGCATGATTATTTCTACTGTGGTCCAAGCAGTTTGCTGAGTGACCATGGTAAGTCCACATTTTCTTCATAAGTTTTGTCATACGTAGAATGTTATGTTTCCCTAGACTAGACGCATCAACTATGCTGCTTAGGGGCTGCATTGTCCCCCAAATTCCTCCCAAGTATGGTCAGAACCAGATAAAAATGTAATTGGAAAATATTTAGCAAAATAAAAATAAAATACAGTAGAACATAGATAATATCAATATGTGGTTTTCTGCATCAACATAAGGCCCTTAGGAAGCCTTATGTACAGTTTAATGGCAATGTTCCTATTCAATTTTGACACCACTGGTCTAGACCATTTCATCATAACTCACTAGGTTATATAAAAAAAGAGGTGGAAGGTTAGATTTGGCCCATGGGCTGTAGTTTGTTAATATCTCCCCGGACTAAATCCTCCTGGACAGTGGTATATTTTTAAAGTGTTGTAAAAACTTGAAAATAGAAAATGTTTTTTTTCCATATAAAAGTTTCTATATTAAAAAAACAGTTTACCCTATTTACCTCAGATCAAAATTGAGGAAAGACATCATTTTGAAAAGATATTCAAGGTAACCAATCCAGGGAGAAAAAGTAGTAGTTGGTCAGATTTGGGAATGTTGTGACCTTTGTTGAATAGTAGGGAAATAAGATTATACAATCAATGTGTTGTAATGTATTTATAATGAACAATTTTTTTAAAGAACTAAGGCAGTATCTTGGTGTCATTTTATCCAACACTCACCATCTTCCAATCAAAATTATTATTTTTCCTCAGTGATACCATTAGTCCCCCAGTCATTCATGATAAAAAAAAGTCTGTCATCTTTTACTCTTCCTTTTTTTCATCCTCAAACTAGTCACCAATCCATGTCATTTAAAAAAAATTTCTAAATATTTATTGACAAACATCATGGTACAGTGAATAAAAAAACAACCTTAGATTCAGGAAGACCTGAGTTCAAGTTCTACCTTTGACTCATATTAGCCTTATAAACCTAGGCAAATAACAAACTCTTGGTTGGTTGTTATCTTTTGTGCTTGAAGAGGAGCAAAATGACATCACTACAGACAGCCAGGTGGCTCAGTAAGTAGGGTACTATGCCCGTAACAAAGTTGTTGTTCAGTCACATCCAACTCTTCGTGACCCTGTATGGAGTTTTCTTGGCAAAGATACAGAAGTGGTCTGCTGTTTCTTACCCCAAAGAAGTAAAGCAAACAGTGGTTAAGTGATTTGCTCAGAGCCACACAACTAGTGAGTGTCTGAGGCCGGATTTGAACTGAGGTTTTCCTAATTCCAGGCCCAGAACTCTAAACATTGATCCATTTAGCTGCCTCAGAATTAAGAAGACCTGAATTCAAATTCATCGTTGGACAATTATTATCTTTGTGATCTCAGGCAAGTCACTTAACTTCTGTTATGACAGGTAACTCAACTGTAAAAAAGTAGTAGTAATAGCATCTACTTCTCAAGGCTGTAAGACTCAAATAAGACATTTGTAAGGAGCTTAGCAAAGTACTTGCCACATAGTAGGCTCTTACTAAGTGTTTGTTTTCTTCATTTTCACTCAAATAAAAAAAAGTGAAATGTCTCCTCTTTGCCTATTCAAAGCTTCAAATTAGCATTTGAAGTCCATCCATAATTTGATGCTCTTGACATTCAATCATTTCTCCTATCATACACTAGCAAAAGCTTCTACTTCAGTTAAGTGAATTTTCTCAATATCTCCGAATACTTTACTTTCAGTCAAAACCTGAACGTATGCTCCTGTGTACTAGAACTTGTTCTAGTTCTGAACTTGATTCAGGAATCTGTGCTTGAATGAGAGTTATGTCACTTACGACCTGTATGACTTCGGGAAAATCACTTGACTTCCTCACCAATAGTATGAGGTACTGGACAAAAAGACGTCTAAGATCTCTTTCTAACCCTAAATCTACAATCCTACTATACCATCAGCCCTGTTTAGAAAGTTCTTTTCTTTCCATTTTGGAAATTTTGTCCATCCTCAAATTTCGTCTTGAAAATCCCTTCTTCTCTGAAGAACTTTTTCCAGTAGTTCTAGCTCCCTTTATCACCCCTTTCTCCAGCATTCTATAGCCTTTGTGGCCTATAGCACACATTCAGCACTTAATCACATACATACTTGAATTATTCCTTAATTCATATGAATGGTTTGCCAAATACACAGTAAGCTGGGGGAGTGGAGATTCCATATCTTAAACTTTTTGGCCTCCCATTAGGGTCTCAATACCACACACTTACATGAATGACTGAAAATATAAGGTAAGAAATTAAAAGCAGTTTGATGTCTTTGTTCTCTGCCATATTTACGAACTCTGCACAATATGACAGTATCTGAAAACAACTTTCAAAAAGAAACCATTGAGTCCTTTTACTGGAAATGATTATTCCAGCATCTGAGCAGACATGGTAACAATTGGAAGCAACATTTTCACAAGACAGACATTACCGGACTTCATCTTCAGAATAAGTGAACTACAGCCCTGAAATGTTGAGGCAATTTGTTGTATTGCTGCCTGATGTGGAAGGAGATCCTTCTGTGCCTGTTTTGCTCCTGCTTGGACCAAAGACATTCTTGCCTGTGGTCAAGAGTAATCTTGCATGAGAATCATGTTACTGTCTAGTGAGCCAAGTGAAAATCATGGGGCTTTAAACTGAGTTTTTGCAAGTGATATGAGGAATTAATGTCAAGATTTAATCATCATGTTTGACATCCTTGCCACTAGTACTCATCATTCTTTTCGAATTATTACAAGCTTTGGTCACTGCTTTATGTTCATAATTTCTGAATATTTCCTTTTAAAGCTGTATTCCAAGTTTCGTATTGATATTTTATGATCTGGAAAATATCCATCCAATCATTCATACCTACTCCTAGATCACATTTCTATAGAGAAAAGCCTTTTTTGGTCTTTGATTAGAATTTGTTCCAATTACTTACAACTGGATATTTAGAGAAACTAAATATTTCTGAGTAACACTCATAGTTATTTCTGTTACATGGACTCTGTTGAATGAAGGAAAATAGCACTTTAAAACATATCTATGTAGCATCATTTTACCAATAAATTCTATTAAGATTCCTAGTAAAGAAACTGAAAAATGAAATGGCTTACATGTGGTACATCTGAATGCTGCCAAAAACCATGAGACCAGGCTACTAAATCCAAGTTCAAATGTCTGTTTAGTACCATAACATATCTATTGTGGGTTCCTGGAATCTACTAACTTAAATAGCAATTTTGCTGTAGCCCTAACCTCCCTCCTGAGCTCCAGGCTTCCATTGCCAATTGCCAATTAAACAGAAGGCATCACAAAACTACAAAGAACAGAACAGAATTCATTATCTCTACCCACCCAAACCCACACTTCTTCTGAATTTCCATATTGATATCAAGGCACAACCATATTTTCAGACTTAAAAGTTCACAAAAATAATGCCTTCAAATTCAACTACTCCCTATTCTCTCTCACTCTACCTATCAAAATAGCTGCCCAGATCTTCTATATATGTCACCTCCCAGTTATATAGCCACCACCTAGTTCAGGTCCTCCTCACCTCTTATCTGGACTACTATAATAACCTCTTGATTGGTCTCTCTGCTTTAAGTGTCTCCCCATTCCAATCCACCTTGGATATACCTGTAAAGTTAGATTCCTAAAGTGTAGGTCTGATCATGAAATACCCCAACTCAATAAATTCAGTGATTCTATAGAAATTCTAGTATCTAATATAAATTCAAATAGTTATACGTGATGCTCTTCACAACCCTTCCTCTCTTACTTATCTTCTTGAGCATTTCTACTTTCTAAGGGTAATTGGACTGTTCAAAGAAGACTAGCCTTTCTGGTGTGAGGGTTTGCTGAACGCTTTTCAGAGCTGCTCATTCACATTTGCATCCACCTGCCACCTAACTTTCACCTGTTGCTCCAAGAAGCTATAGTATATGCAGCAGCTACATTCCAGTAAAATCATCTTGGCAGAAGGGCTAAACTGGTTTAAGGATAACTGATAGGCCTCAGATCTATTGGTAAATTAGGAGGGTGTCTGCCCCGAGCATGTGAAGACTTCCCCTAACAGAACAGTAGATGACAAGAATTTGTCAATTACCATGAAGGTGGCTGAAGCAGGTAGTGGAGAGCACTTAGAGCTTGGTCTAACATCGAAGATGCCGAGGTCATTCACTGCATCCTGGACCATCACCAATCATCTTGACTTTTTTCTTGCCATTGGACATCAACAACCCTTGAAGAGTGAAGTTGATGACTTTGTGCAACTTTGTCCCACTTAAACCCAATTCAAGGACAAGCCAAGAGAACACCCTCTAATGTCACTGATTCTCTTCAAAAATGAAAGAGGTGGGATGGAGCCAATATGGCAGCTGGAAAGCAGAGACTTGCCTAGGGCTCTCCCCCAGGACCCTCCAAACAACCATAAAAATGGCTCTGAACTAGAACTACAGAACCCATGAAATAGCACAGGGAAGCAGGGCTCCAGCACAGGATAGCCTGGATGGTTCCTGGGTAAGGTCTATCGCACATGGAGCTGGGAGCGGAGTGGAGCAGAGCCCAGTGTGGGCTGTGCCAGAACCAACCAGACTGGGAGCCAGGCAGAACAGAACCTAGTGCCCTGAATCAGTGAGCTGTGGCAGTTACCAGACTTCTCAACCCACAAACACCAAAGACAACAGAGAAGGTTAGTAGGAAAAGCTGCAGCAACAGAGTGAAAGCAGTTCCCAGTTTGCCCACTGCCCCGGGGGCAGCAGGGGTGGTGCAGCTACAGAACTACAGCTGCAGTTGCTTTTGGCCCTGGGCCCACCTGGTGGGAAGAATTAAGTGGTGGATCAGAGTGGGAGGGCAGAGCCTGCTTAAGATCTGAGTCGCAGTCCTAGTTGGCAGTTCTTGGGAGAGGAGGAGCACTGGTGTGGCAGAGCTTGCTGTGTAGAAACAGCTCTGAAAACAACAACGTAGCCCCTCAAGCTTTGGACAAAGTACTCTATACTCTACAAGCAGTCATACCGCCCTGAAAAACTCAAGGGCCAAGTAGTTGGCTGGGGATATGGCCAGGCAGCGAAGACAGACTCAGATTCAGACTCAGACTTTGGAATCTTTCTTTGGTGACAAAGAAGACTAAAACATACAGCCAGAAGAAATCAACAAAATCAAAGGGCCTATATCAAAACGCTCCAAGAAAAACATGAACTGGTCTCAGGCCATGGAAGAGCCCAGAAAGGATTTGGAAAAGCAAGTAAGAGAAGTAGAGAAAAAAATGGGAAGAGAAATGAGAGTGATGTGAGAAAACCACAAAAAGTCAACAACTTGCTAAAGGAGACCCAAAAATATACTGAAGAAAACAACACCTTAAAAAATAGGCTAACTCAAATGGCAAAAGAACTCCAAAAAGCCAATGAGGAGAAGAATGCCTTGAAGGGCAGAATTAGCCAAATAGAAAAGGAGGTCCGAAAGACCACTGAAGAAAATACTACCTCAAAAATGAGATTGGAGCAAGTGGAAGCTAGTGACGTTATGAGAAACCAAGATATTATAAAACAGAACCAAAGAAATGAAAAAATGATAGATAATGTGAAACATCTCATTGGAAAAACCACTGACCTGGAAAATAGATCCAGGAGAGATAATTTAAAAATTATTGGACTACCTGAAAGCCATGATCAAAAAAGAGCCTAGATATCATCTTTCAAGCAATTATCAAGGAGAACTGCCCTGATATTCTAGAGCCAGAGGGTAAAGTAGAAATTGAAAGAATCCACAGATCACCTCCTCCAAAAGATCCCAAAAAGAAAACTCCTAGGAACATTGTCACCAAATTCCAGAGCTCCCAGATCAAGGAGAAAATGTTGCAAACAACCAGAAAGAAACGATTTGAGTATTATGGAAACATGATCAGAATAACCAGATCTATCAGCTTCTACATTAAGGAATCGAAGGGCTTGGAATATGATATTCCAGAGGTCAATGGAGCTAGGATTAAAACCAAGAATCACCTACCCAGCAAAACTAAGTATCATGCCCCAAGGCAAAATATGGATTTTCAATAAAATAGAAGACTTTCATGCTTTCTCAGTGAAAAAACCAGAGCTGAATAGAAAATTTGATTTTCAAACACAAGAATCAAGAGAAGCATGAAAAGGTAAAGAAGAAAGAGAAATCACCAGGGATTTACTAATTGAACTGTTTTGTTTACATTCCTACATGGAAAGATGATGTGTATAATTAAGGGATAAGAGAAGAATATATTGAGAGAGTGAGAAGGGTAGAGATAGAATGGGGTAAATTATCTCTCATAAAAGTGGCAGTTCTGTTGGGAGGGAAGAGGGGGCAGATGAGGGAGAATGAGTGAATCTTGCTCTCATCAGAATTGACCTGAGGAGGGAATAACATACACACTCAATTGGGTATTTTACCCCACAGGAAAGAAGGAGGAAGAAGACAAAAAAAGGTGGATGACAGAAAGGAGGGTAGATTGGGGGGAGGAGGTAATCAAAAGCAAACACTTTTGAAAAGGGACAGGGTTGAGGGAGAAAATTGGATAAAGGGGGATAGGATAGGATAGGAAGGAGCAAAATATAGTTAGTCTTTCACAACATGAGTACTGTGGAAGGGTTTTGCATAATGATACATGTGTGGCCTATGTTGAATTGCTTGCTTCATAGGGAGAGTGGGTGGGGAGGGAAGAGGGGAGAGAATTTGGACCTCAAAGTTTTAAAAGCAGGTGTTCAAAAAAAAAAAGCTTGTGCATGCAACTAGGAAATAAGATATACAGGCAACGGGGCATAAACATCTATCTTGCCCTACCAGAAAGTAAGGGGAAAGGGGATGGCAGGGAGTGGGGTGACAGAAGGGAGGGCTGACTGGGGAATGGGGCAATCAGAATCTATGCCATCTTGGAGTGGGGGGGGGAGAAATGGGAAGAAAATTTGTAATTCAAATTCTTCTGAAAATTAATGCTAAAAACTAAAAATATTAAATAAATAAATAATGATTTTTAAAAAATGAAAGAGGAACAAAAACAACAACTTTCTATACACTCTACAGTGTAGCCTTAGTGGCCAACTTGTAGTTTCTTGTATGACCCTCCACATTTCATTTCTGACTATACATTGGCCATCTCCTAGAGAAATTGGCTGTCCAGAATGTTCTCCATCCACACCTCCACCTTTTAGCATTACCGATTTTATTCAAAACTTAGCTGAAGTGTCATCTTCTGCAGAAAGCTACTCCTGAAACTTCCAGATGTTAGTGCCTTTCCCTGGAGTTACTTTTGATTTACTCCATATGTATCTTTTATGTACCTACTTGAATAAATGAATGAGAGTATGAATTTAAAAAATGAAATAACTTTCTATATTCAAAGTACTTTGATAATCTCTGGAGATACCAATACAAAATTGAAATAGTCTCTGCCTGGAGGAGCTTGTATTCTAAAGGGTGACATTTCAAAAATGTGAGACTGGTGACATTGCAAGGGAATTATGATTTGGGAATTCACAAAGATGGTGAGTGGAATAATGGGATAGTCATGTAATCTGCCCTTTCCCGGTGCAATGGTTGTATTGATTTAATTATAATTGTCAGAGAAAGAGCTAAAAAGTGGGCTTGTTTGTTTGTTTGTTTGGGGGGGGGTTGTTAAGAGAAATGGGAGAAAGAAAGTATGCCTGTATTGGTAGGGTAGAAAATAACCTTCTTTTTTTCTTCCCTCAATTAGCTCCCCCCAGTACTGGTCTCCAGAAGTGTGCTTGAGAGGGTGGAGCAGCAGCTATAGCAGAGGCGGGGTAGACTATTGTCTTACATATAAGCCTTCACAATGCAAATTCCTTGAGGACAGTGGCTGCTTTTGCTTTTTTTTTATTGTTGTTTTAGGGTTTTTGTTTGTTTTTGTTTCTTTAATTCCTAGGCAAGTGCCTGGCACATAGTAAGTCTTTAATAAATATTTGCTGATGTATTGAGTGATTGATGGGTATTGGAAGTTTTCTTTTGGTCCTAAGAATTATTTATTGATACCATTTATGTTCTGGTGAAAGCTTGTGTACCTACTTCTAAGGTATGGTAAGGCACCATGTGAATTACTGTTCTACTTCAAATACTCCCATGTGATGACAGATTCAAAATTGCTCTATTTAGCTTCAATTTGGTTACCTAAGTCAAACAATTCAATGACCCTCTTTCTCCTTCTCAAAAACAATGTTTGTGTTTATTTAATTATAATTGTCAGAGAAACAGCTAGAAAGTGTGTTTGTTCCCTTGTTTGTTTCTTTTGAGAGGCGGGGCTTAAGAGAAATGTATTGCTAGGGTAGAAAATGACCTTCTTTCCTTCTTCCCTCAATTAGTTCCTCCTAGTCCTAGTCTCTGGGAGTCTGCTTGGGAGGGCTCATGAAATGAATTAACCACAACATATAGCAATTGATTTCTGTTCTGGCCAGAAACTGAGAATCTTCCACTCCAGACTGATATATCTGTGATGGTAAATTAGGCCATCTTTTGTTTCAATTCTTACCTAGCCCTTAGTCATTGAATAGCAATGCTTCAGACAAACTGAGGCCTAGAAAAACCTTAATTTAGGAAGGCCAAGGTCACTCACTGCATCCCAGGCCATCACCAGTCCAGTCACCCTGACTTTTATCTTGCCACTGGACTTCAATGTCTTGGGAGGAGAGAGTGAGACTGAAAACTCTGTGCAGCTTTGCCCCATTTAAATTTAACAAATTCTTAGGATTTATATTATAAACAGACAAAAATTTTAAGGTTTATTTTATTAAGAGGCAGCTATGTGGCAGAATGGATAGGGTGTGGGATTTCAAGTCAGGAAGATATGAGTAAAAATGTAGTTTGGGACACGTATAAGCTTTGTGACCTTGCGCAAATTGCATGACCTCTGTCTTCCTCAGTTTCCTTATCTGTAAAATAGGTTTGAGAAAAATATTTGGTCTAGGAAAAAAATACTAATTGGAAAGCCAGGAAAGTTCTCATTTTATTTTAGCCAATTATTCTACATTCCTAGTGATTGGGTACCTCTCTTATAGAGAGTACCCGCTCAGACAAACGCCAGTCCTTTTATGCTGTTCCCAATTTGAATTTCCTCCCTTTTCTCTCCATAGGCTAGATCCAACTTTCTGAGCTGCCCACATCATGCCACCCTCAAACAGCTTGTTAAGCATGTGTGTAAGCTTCTAACCTTGTACCTACTCAGAAGCCTGACTGTGCTACATCACAGCTCTTATTAGAGCCTGTCATCACCTCTGACTTACATTCTTCTATCACTCAAAGCTGGGAGGAGTACTTTTAATCCTGTGGAAACAAAATTCTTTCTATTGTTTCCCACATGAGGATTATAAATAGCACCAGTATTATAGTGAGGATAAAATGACATTTTAGGAAAGCCCCTTGGAAACCTTAAAGTGCTGTATAAACTCTAGTGATGATGATGTTGTCAACGATAGAATTTATGTCTCCACATAGCTAGCAATAACTGTTTCTTTTTCTCCAAGGATTTATTTTTAACTATTGGGAATTATCACAATAATCACAATTGCTCTACCCTATTTTCCAAGATTAAGAAGTATCTCTTATACAAAAATATTTTTCAACTTCCTGATAGAAAGAAATGAAATCCATGGTCTGGATTTCAAATCACTGTAGTTTAGGGAATTTGCATTTTTCTTATTAAAGTAGAAATCTTTTCCAATCCTTAAAACTCTAGCATATAAAAAAAAAACACACACAGGCATTACTGAATCAATGTGCTATAGCTAATGCATGGAAGAGATATCTTTCTGTCAAGTTGAGACTTGATTACTGAGTAAGTGCTGTTAGAAGGGCCATATGTTCTATTCGCAAGATGGCTTAGCCCTCCCCAGGCATCTCTTGAGTGTGCCATGGGTTGGCAGTTTTTCCAACTCAAATGATAAATTGATTGAAATCAAAGGATATCGTCTGCAGTTCTTGCCCTATGTTGCCTAGGTGGCTAAGTAATTTGTGAATAACTTGATTAAACTGCAATATTTATATTGGAAATAAATTAGACAAGAGTAAAGTGTCCACTTTCTCTAGGTTTATTTTCTACTTACTGACTTGGAATTGGTGATTAAAAGGGTAGAATAGTTGTAGGTTACACTAACAGCCTGGACTCATTTGCAGGCAAGCTGACATCACCACAGAAGTACTTGTAGACTATTCAAGGAAGCAACAACAACAACATTACAGCTTTCTCTGACATACTAGACCCATCCTCTTGCAATAAATTCTGATATAATAGTCAAGTTCCGTATTTAAAATAAATGCCCCAGATTCTTACCTACAGAATGGAAGTGAGAGTGTCTAAAATATATTTGGCAAGTGACCCCAATGAGTCATCATATAAGAAGTGACATGGCACTGAGAAGAAGAGGGTAAAAGGCCTTTTGAATTCACATGAGTAATGGATAGGTTGAGAAAAAAAATCCTGTCTCAACTTTCGCGGGGTCTCATCATAAAAATTTCTGAAAATCTCAACAGTGTTCCACAAATAATCTGTTATAAAGCAATGGCTTTCCTTTTCAGTGTTTTAAAAAGAGAAATTTAATTTTCCTAATAGCGTTCAAGAGTGTTGAATAATGACTTTCAGGTAATACTACCATTTTACATCATCTGTAGTCATCCTGATGAATATCTGGTCACTGGATCCAAATGGCTCTGGGAGAGAAAGTGAGGCTGGTGACCTTGCATAGCCCTCGCTCACTCAAATCAAAGTCAACTGTAAGTCATGTCATCATTTCTCTGATGTCATGGTCCTCTTTGAAAATGAAGGACAAACACAACTATTTTACACAAAGGAAAAACTTAGACCACAAAACACAGTTACCTTCTCAGCAAGAAAATCTCTCAACCATTTTGGGATTTAACAAGATTTCTGGACTGTGCTCAAGAAAAGTAGTAGACTGAGAGTTCTGAAAGCTCTGTAGGTCCCTGTCAATGAAATGAAAAATTCTTAAGAGCCATGAAATTCTTTCCCCTCTCCTCAATATTTTATTATTAAGTTTTTAATTGAGAATTTTAGGAAGAAGAAAGAAAAAGGAAGTGGGCAAAAGATGAGTAGATTCTACAATCTTAGTTTCTTTACTTTATGCATGCAACATATTATGTATTTCATGTTTATCCATTTAAGGAAATAACTTAATTTCTTGCCTACTGACCAAGAACATTGGAGTACCTAGCACGTAGTTGGCACTTACTAAGTGTTTGCTTACTTTCTTGATTGATTGGAGTATTCCTGTCACATCAGAAATGGGATAACAATTGGTTCATTTAACCATTTCTCTTATAATTCATTGGAATCAGATATACATGAGAGATTTATCTGAGAATTGCTGCAAGGAAGAAGGGTGGGAGTAGAAAGTGGAGTAAGGAGTCAACAAGGTACAGACTCTTGTCTGCTTATTACTAATATGTAGTTCTGGGTTCTAGACACAGCTTTGCTATTATTTGTGTGACTCTGTGTCCTTAACTTTTCTGGATTTCCTTGTTTGTAAAACAAGAATAATATCTGCAGAACCTCCATCAGAGTTATTCTGATGATAAAATGCAAGTAACAAAATCTCACTGAGACTGAAGTAGTATTAATAGCAATGTCCACCACACAAGGTTGTTGTTAGGATCAAATGAGATTTTATATATCTACATCTATATCTATCTATCTATCTATCTATCTATCTATCTATCTATCTATCTATCTATTATGTTTCATAGACCTTAAAGTGCTATACGAATGCTAGCCATTCAAATGAAAGAATAAATAGGAAATAGTTTTGAAAATGATAAATAAATCTATGGTAATAATGGGGATTACTTATTATTCATTGGGATTGTGACCCACAGTTTAAGAAGCACTGGGAGTAAGAAGAGAGGAGCACCCAGAACAGAACACTGTGGGGCATCTAGAGTTAGTAGGAGTGATCAAGATCAGGATTCAGCAAAGGAGACTAAGAAGGAACAGTCAGAAAAATAGGAGGAGAAATGGGAGAGAATGGTGTCCTCAAAACCTAGAGAGGAGAGAATATCAAGGAAAAGTAGGTGATTGATAGTGTCAAAGGCTACAGAAAAATTGAAGAGAATGAGGATTGAGAAAAGTTCATTGGATTTGGCAATTAGGAGATCTTGGTAACTTTGAAGAAGAGCAGTTTCAGTAGAATGATGATATTAATCATAAAGGATTAAAAAGAGAGTGAGAGGAGAGAAAATGGAGGCCTTTTTTTATAGATAGCCTTTTCAAGAAGTTAAACTGCAAAGGGCAGAAGAGATAGAGGATGACAGCATGGATGGAAGATTAAGATGAAGGGCATTTTTAAGGATGGAGGAAACATAGGCATGTTAATAAGTAGTAGTAAATTAGCTAGTCCATAAGAGAGATTGAAAATAAGTGGTGGAATGGGGCTGTCAAAGGGGGCAATCTGTTAGAAGATACTTGAGCAGGTAGAAGTCAGCCTCAGTAGGGAGCAAGGCAAATTCATCATTCCAACAACTGGTGCTATTTTATCTTTCCCCCACAACTTTAATTAGTTCCCTATATACTATCTACATTTCAGTCAAACTGAATAAATTTTCCATCACAACATGCCTTGTATTCCTTGAATGTCAACTTTACTCACATTGTTCTAAAACCTACTAAGTTTTTCTCCATATCCGTGCCTGTTTAACATGTTCCTGGTTTTTTTTTATCCTAACTTTAACTAAGCTTCTTCCAAGAGACTTCTCTGTGTCCTCAGTTGGGCTAGCAGCCATTACAGCAACAATTGGATGGAAAAGGGATGCAGTGAAATGCTCCAGTAAAAAGAGACTAGAAATCTATCTGTGATCTGTTCTGTCATTCTGCCCAGTTACTTTGGGTAGAAAACCTGGCCCCTATGCACTTTATTTCAACTGACAAGCAATTATTAAGCAACGACTTTGTGCCAGGCATCAAGAGGATATCCAAATTCAGGAATTGGAGGAAAAGAAAAGGTACATAGGAAAGATAATTGAAGTCATGAGGTTTGATGACATCACCAAGAGAGATGGTATGGAAAAAGCTGAGAAATTGGGCCAGAACAAAGCCCTGAGGTATACTTATGCATAAGGATTAGAACACATGATGATCAGTAAAAAGAGACTGAGAGTAGGTGACCTGGGAGGTAGAAGGAGAGCCTAGAGAGAGTAACATCCCCAAACCCTAAGGGCAAGGGAATATCAAAGAGTAGGGCAGGTTCAAGGTGTCAAATGTGGCTAATAAGGCTAGAAGGATAAAGGCTTAGAAACTGACATTGTATTTAGCAATAGAGAGATCACTGGGGCGAACTGTGTCCCAGTTACAGTTGAATGGGAAGGTCAAATAAATATTGCAAGAGGTTGAGAGTTTTGTGAGAAGTGAAAAACTGGAGACAATAATTAGTGTAGTCACCTTTTTTCTAGAGTTTGGTTTAGAAAAAGGAGAGATATTAGAAGGTAGCTTGAGGGAAATGATTTTTGTTGCTTTGTCGTTCTTTTTGTTCTAAGAATTAAGTAGATCTGAGTGTGTTTGAAGTTGGTAGGGATAGTGGATAAATTGGAGAGAATAGGATCAAAGGGTTCAAGTAACAGTAACAGTGTGATAGAGTCCATTTCTTCTTCCAAAACCACTACAAAGAAGCAGAGAGGATAATGTAATGTTAAAGCAATTTAAAGTGTAAAATTGAGAAGAATAAGAAATCTATGATAGATAGCTTTAATATTTACAGTAAAGTATGAAATACAGAAAAGTATGATCTCCACTAAGGAGAGAGGAGGAGAGGGAGAGCAAAAGGATAAGTAGGCAGTTTAGGGAGAGAACATTTGGAATGAATGAGATAAAGCAATCAGGGGAGAATTAATAGATTTGAAGCAGCTGGGGTTCCATAAGACAGATAATTCGTAGTGTACCCTAAGAAGGTCAAAGGTATTAATAGCAGAATTTTTGTGGTATAAATATTCTAGTATACTCCAGCAGCTCTTTCATCCTAAAACATCACTTGGCTACTGAAACCTTCTCATGCTGGCAGATCCCTCCACCCTGCAGGCCAGTCCTCTGATTGGTCTTTTCCATGTTCACTCCTTCATTCTTCCTGGGGCTTCTATCCTGACACTCCAGACTTCATTCTGTACTATCTCTTCCCTTTCCCCCATTTGTCTTTTACGTATTCTTTTCCTTATTAGAACATAAGCTTCATGAAAGCAGGATCATATTTCTTTTCTATTCTATCTGTATTGCTAGTACTTAGAAGAGTGCCTAGCATATAGTAAGTAATTAATAATATTTGTTCACCAATTAGTAAAGAAGTGGAAACCAAATGGGTACCCTTTTTATTGGGGAGTGGCTAAACATATTTTAGTATGTGAATATAATGAAATTAAATATTGCAACACAAAAATTTTGCAGAGAAACATGAGAAGACCTGTATGAAATAAGTAGTGAAATAAGCAGGACTAGGAAAACAATATATACCATGATTATAACAATATAAATGAAAAGCACAATAAAGAAAAACTAAAACTGTGTAATCTAATTTTGATGCCAGAGAAGAGATGAGGAAATTGAATGCACTTCACTCTTTTTTAGGAGAGGTGAGAAGCTGTGTGTGAGGAATGTCATATGACCTCTTAGCACAGTGGTTGTGTTTAATTTTTTTTTTGGCATACAAGTATTTATTTTATGAGATATCAAATAACATACATGATAGTGAAGGTTTAAAGACACTGATGGCCAGTAAGGGAGAATGATTTTCCTGGGACATTCAAGTGCCTTGCCCATATTTCTCAATGTACAGAATCCATCTGTTGGTTTGGCATTTTCTTGTAATAAACAGGCACTGGGAAAAAATGCAATGAAATTATCATCTCCCTTCTAATAGCGATAGTGGGAGGAATAAATGAATGGAAACATTCCTGTATCTGAACCAGTGTCATTCTTCTCTTCAGACTTGGAAGCATGCAAGACACCCAACCCCTCTCCATGCCTTCCCCCCAACCCCAGAAACAGAAGAAGTATTCATAAAGTCAGGGCTACTCCAAAGATGCAGAAAGATGGAAGGGGGTGGGGTTCCAATGTCCCAATCCTTCACCACTATTTAATACTCCTTTTTGTGAGTATCGGCCTGAGGCTAAACTTGGTTCCAGGGTTATTCTACAACAATGCTTTCCCCAGGTTTGAGATCTCCCCAGGATTGAGAGGAGAACAAAGAAAGCTTTGGTATGGTTGGGCTTTCCACCAAGTCTGAACAACCAATTTGGGACTTTGGAGGGGATGTAGAGAAGATGTTGAGGGGATTTTAGAGCAGAAAGGTATATATGCCTTTTGGGAAATTGTGACTCCATGAACACTGCCAAAAGATGTCTTACAGTTCACACACATCCCAATATATACATACACAGTATGGGAAGGAATCATTTCCATTGCTGCTGTCTGATGGTTCTGTAGCTCATGTTCCCACTTCCAATCTCAGTGGACATTAAATGCTATAGAGTCTTGTGCTAGGACCTGGCTCAGGTATTAAAAGCTAGAAAACACACAATCCCTGCCTTCATGGAGACTACAGTCTCGCAATCTAGCTGACCACTTCAAATAACCTTCAGTGTAGAACTGCAACTTACCTCACCTACTAGCCACTGCAAAACATTTGACTTTGGAAATTCTTCCATGTTGAGGAGAACTTGTGAGGACAGAGGAGAGAAAATCAGCCCATTCTTCGGCCACTTCCCTAGACAAACTAGAGAATGCCATCTTCTTTTCCTGCTTCCTCCCACATTCTCCCCAGCTGACTTGCCACTGGGCCAGAACCCAACCTCTGAAAGCTTAACCTTTCATCTCTCAGGGCCCTGCTGGTCTGTTTCGTGAACCCCTCTCAGAGCCACCATCTTCTCACTAGCTGCCTTAATGGTGTTTGCATTGCCCCACCCCATTTCCAGTTCTGGAACTCTAATCAAATTAGTATAGCCATTATTCCTAGGAAGGCTGTGTCAGTCTATTGCCACCTGGCTTCATTCCATCTTGGTTAAATATTTTTTTCCCTTGTGACAAAGGGAGCCTAACTCTGTCTAATAATAGTGGTAAGGAGGAGAAACAAGTATCTATATCTAGAAAATATTATGGCATAAAAATACAAGGCATCAATAAAAACAATTCAATCAGAGGAATGAACTAATATAAGCTCCCCATTTTAAACATAAAGAGATTGAGATTTGGGAGATTCAGACACCTTATGTGACTAGTCCAAGGTCATGTATCTATAAAGTGGAAGATCTTAGATTCTACTCCAGGATCTTTTCCCACATGGAATTTCTCTATTACTTACAGAAAAAAAGATTGGAATTGTCCAGAAACTATTATATCATGGTATCTGGCTAAAGTAAATGCATGATTTGATTTGAAAAAAAGCAGAAGGAAATAGAATTTTGTATAGCTTTTGCATCACTGTTTACATGAAAATGAAATACTAATCACTCAAAATTTCTATTTAAACTCTTTCAGCTTCTTATGTTTTTTCTGAATAGTAAAGAAACATAATTTCTAGTAAGATTCATGACCATTTTAGGCTGGGAAATAGAACAAATGTGAGAAGTTTGTTGATAAAACTAATTTAGTTTATGTATATTTACAGTTACCATAAGATATATGAATTATAAATATTATGTGTTTGTGTTAGTATAGGAAATACCTGGTATGGAAATTCTCTCTAAAAATCAAAATCACAGTTCCCCAATATATAAGGGGAAAATTGTATGCAGTTTCTTATACCTTCTACAGATTAAATGGTTTGCTGAGGCTAACAGCTAATAAGTGTCAAAGGTGGGATTCAAACTATGTCTTCCTGATTCCAAGGCAGTACTTTTATTGAAACCAGTGACAGACTTGGAGTCAGGAAGACCCAGATTCAAATCCTGCCTCAGTTACTTATTAGTTGTGTAACCCTGGGAAATCACTTAGCTACCTTTTGCCTCAATCTTGTCAGCTTTAAAACAGGAATAATTAATAGCACCTACCTCCCCTGGTTGTTGTGAAGATCAAATGAAATAAAAACTACAAAATGCTTAGTGCCTAGCACCTAGTAAGTGCTATATAAATGTTACTTGTTGTTGTTGTAAATACACAAGACCACCTGTCAAATTAAATAAATTATTTTAAAGAGAGGTTACTTCAAACAACAATACTAAATACCAAGACTGATAGGATATAAGCAAAACAATAGTCAAAGACGTATTTATAGTCTGAATGTTCTATTAATGAGAGAAAAAGGAAATTAAATGAGTTGAATCTGCAATTTAAAACACTAGAAAAAGAACAAAGTAATAATTAAAGAAAGAAAGCAGACGGGAAATGATTAAATAGAGGGAATAAATTTTCAAAATTGAAAACAGAAAATAATGACATGAATAAAATTGTGCTTTTTAAAAGACCAACGAAATTGATGAGAAAAGAGCTAATTAAATCAAAAGAAAAAACAAATTATCAAAGATAAAAATGAGAAATGGAATCAAAGGTACAAGTAGAGGGTTTGTCATTTGCAAAATAATAGTCACTTCTTTCTCCAAAATTGCTACAAAAGAAAATAAGAAAACTATCAACTGTATTCTTAACCATATAGCTTTGTTTAAAATTGAGACTTTAAGAGATATTGGTGAAGAGCTGAACATATAACAAAATCGATGAAAACTAAATAACTATCATAAATACATTAAAGGAGAAATCAGTCACGCAGGCCATTAATGAATTGACTCTTTATAATAAGTATGGATTTAAAGTAAATTTCTTCAAAATTTCAAAGTACTAGTAATGATAATGGCTAGTACAGGATATGACAACTAGTATATCTTAATAAACATTTGTTGGTCAATGAATCCCAGTTAAAAGATCTAGATGTAGCTTTTATCACATATCAGGATATATGGGAAAGAGTCACACAAATTGAGAAAGCTTAAATTGTAATTTGTATCAATGGAAAGAATATCTATATGAGGTAAGATTGGAGTAATCATAGAAATTTCAAAACATTTTAAAAAATAGTATGCTACCTTTTTTTTCTATTTAGCAAACACAGTCTTGTCCTTCAAAAGCAAGGAAAAAACATAAAACTACAGGTCAATGCCATTAATTAATATTTGCTAAATTAATTTTAAAAATTTTCATAAAATAAAGTATTCATGTATGACCTAAATATATAAAAATAGAATGGGATAAATGGGTTTTTAATACTGTAACAAAAATATACTCAAAAAGAGAAGCTAATGTATACAATGAGATACACATGGGAACTGCTTACCAAAAGCCAGATGTAAGAGGCAGCTTTCATTACTTCCCTTTGGCACAACTTTTGAAAAGCTTTCTGGAGATAAAATTCGAAAGACGAATGAAAAAAATAAGCAATGGTAATATAATGAAGAAGAGAAAATATCTCTTTTTAAAGATGACAATCTTACAGACATTTAAAAATCTAAGAGATTTAATAAAATTAAGATTTAAAAATAATTTCAATGGGATGGCTCAACAATCACAAAATCATCTGCATTTCTGTATAATAGGAGCAGAAAAAAGAGAAAAGAATTAAGGAAGAGAAGTATCATTTGTTATATCTACAAAATGATCACTTATTAACCTACTAAGAGATACACAAAATCTCTTAAAAAGATCTATTTTAAATGGTGCTACCATAAAAGATAAAGTGAAGAATTTGAAAAATACCTCTCAAAATAATTAGGTTGAGGTAATGTGCTCAAATTTCAATATTTTCAAAAGCAATTTATAGACTTTATTCAATAGCAATAAAAATTGCACAATGGGTTACATCATGTAACTAAAGATATATGCTATGTTTGGTAAACATGACTATCAAAAGAGACAAAAGGAAAAAGGTTATAGATAAAAGAGATTCACCCAGAAATATTAGAGTCACTTGAAGCAATGTGAATTAGGGTCATTTGTGCAAGTGTGTTTGTATTCTATTTTGATAGATTAGATTTGTTTTAATCTTTCCTCTTCCTCACATATTTCAGATGAATGTGATTTAGGGATCATTATCTATCTTCCCTCCATATTCTGCCCCTTACCTCTTTTGTGATTTTATTTGTGGCACCTAGTTTCATATAAAATAATCACTTATTTCCACCTACCCCCTACACACACACACACACACACACACACACACACACACACACACACACTCACACACACATACACACATACACACACACATTTACATTTCAGGGGTATTAATTGGGTCTGTTCCCATTCTTGGAGAATGCTCCCTCAGATTGCTAGCCTTTGTGTTCTCAGTGACATATAAGCCAGGCCTTCAAAGCTACAATAATCTTATTACCTCCTAATAATATACACTTATAGTCATTATTTGCTTATTACTTGCTTCCATAGTCTTGTTTACATAAATAATTTTCCTCAGGTTGGTCAGTTTTCATTTCTAATTTCTTCCTCACACAGTTTGAGATTATTTAGTAAAAAAAAAGAAGTCATTTCAGAATCATCTTTTCTTGAAGATAAACTTTGCAGGATACACGATTTTAGGGTGAAAGCTGATCCCTGCCCCCCTCCTTTTTTGTATTTTGCATTTCAGTCTCTTCTTTCTTATCTCATTCTCCCTGAGCAATCTTTTGTGATTTGAACTGATACTACATCATTATGCCACCTTTTTTTCCCTTAGTCACATATTTCTTTGATAGTTTATGATATTTCTCTTTTGTGATTCTTCATTAGTAATGTGTTAGAGCCCATGTACTTTAAAATGACTTTTCTTTCTCTTGTAGATGACGTACATTTTTTTTTAAGATTGTGGCATGCCTTACAGCCATATTGTACCACTAGAGAAACTGATGATAAAAAATTTGGTTCCAGATATCTTATGTGCATTTCCTTCTTCTTTGTCAAGAAATGCTGAATTATAAATGCTCAAAGGGAAAACAGAGGGTTTGGAAGATAATGAGGGAAGGAGAAGAGGAAAGGAAGAAAAAAAAGGAAGGGAAAGGAAAGTATCAGGAAAAAAGAGCAGAGGAAGGGGGGCGATGTAAAAATAGGCCTCTAACTACTTGGCTTAACTGCAGGCCAATACAAGCCTAGGAGGGAAAGAGACCCTGAGATTTCCTGGGCCATTCACTTAGAAGGAATAAGGTCCTGAGTGAAACCCAGAGGCTAATTTCTTGTCAATCAGCAGGGAAGAAAAAGCCAAGAAGCCAATTCCAGGACCAAATATCTGAAACTCTAAATATTGTTTTGAATCAAAATAAGTCATACACAACTAATCATATCAGCTCTGACAGTTTATAGATTATAAACCCTATAGAGTAGTTTTTTTTTGTTTTGCTTTATTGTTGTTCTGTTTCTTTTGTTTGTTTACATTGAGAATTCTGTCGGCAAGGAGTCTGTTTGGAAGAATAAGACAGTGAGTGAACTTAAAGCCACCTCCCTCAGTCCCATCTACATGAAATCATGAATTTTCCACTCCATCCAAAGTGAGAACCTGCCTGTTCAATCTTGTAGCCAATTGGGGAATGTTCCAGAACTGACAACAGTTGGGTAGAGGAAAATATAGGTTACACCGCTCATCTCCCCATTCAAAGCCAGAAGCTATCAATTGCCAAATATGATGATATCAAATGTGAGAGTTATAATTCCCTTATGAATTATGAAGAAAAGTAGGGAGCTGGGGATGACCCATAACAGTCTTCCAGTTAGTGAATTGAAGATAGCCATCATCATGCCCACAAGTATTGGATGTTCTGAGGACACTCCCTAATACCTTCTGAGGCTGTTATTTAATGAGATGAGGAGAATCAATGTGGGGACTAAGAGAAATATCAGCAGCACAGTTATTGTAACCACATAACACTTTCATGTGAAAGCCATCATATGTGGATTCTTCCTATAGCCTAGAACTCCAATGGGCATCTTAGCCCTTGCCAATCACACCACAATGGGCTCTTACTGCCTTTGGTAGGCCTATAAAAGAAACAACAACCTCTGAAAGAGAAAGCTCAATGAGTTACAGAGTAGACTTCTGTAGTCACGGCAACAAGGAGGCTTGCCAAGGCTTTGCATTCACAGAGCAGGCAATTAGGAGAGATCATACCTCAAATTTTAAACTGTTGTATTTCATAAATACTCTACATTGCAAAATCCTCCACAAATTAATTTCTCTGATTTCTGCAAACATTTTTCCCCCTTTGGTGCAAAAAAAAACATTGTATACCCTCATTCCTGTCACAGTGGGCCACCTATCACAGAGTAGAACATGATTGCAATACATTTACATGAAATGGTGATAATATATATGCTCCTTTCTCTCATGTTGTAAATGAAATGTCAGAGCCTCACCTTGATTTCCCCCCTTTCTCTCAAAGAGAATTAGTCTTAACAATGTACCATTTGACTCAATGTATGAATCAGTGCCACGTAAGTCCTTGTTGTAATTGGCACCATTCTAAATTCTTCAAAGTGATCTGAAAATTAATATTTAAAGGGTGAAACAACCAAAAAAAAAAACCTCTTTTGGAGCTGTTACATCGTTTGCTTTCTTTTGTGTTTGATTTCTAAATGTTAATGCCACCCTGTGAATCCTAGAACTCTGCTTGCCTGTGTCAATTCTTTTCTGCTCTTTTCAACTTTCCACACTAACTGTGCCTTTTTCACTCCAAATTATAGCTGTGCTCCTGAATTGGCAGAGCGGGAATTTTTAACCTGAAATCCTTTTACTTCCTCCCTTTCTGCCCCAATCATACACCTCCCCCATCCTGCCTCCAATTGCACTGTGCATTGGTGATCTTCAGAGGAGTGAAAGAAGAGTTAGAAAGAAAAGCTTTTGGATGCAAGTTAAAACCAGTAAGAGATGAGGATAGAAGCTAGAACAGTCTTTTCACCTGGAAAGAAAGCAGGTTCAAAGATCACAAAACTGATCAGAAGCTCTTACCTTAAGGCTTTCTGCCACACCTTCATATGTAAACTGGACCACATTCCTTTTCTCCTTTTCTCAATAATTCAATAGCCTGTGGAAAACATGGACCAGATTTAGTAGGAAAGTCATTACTTAGACAGTTCCCACTCTCAGAGTAAATGGAGAAGGAAGAAAATGATGATTGATTATGGTGATGATGATGATAATGATATGTTAGGATTAAGAAGTGCAGAAAGTGAACACATGAGAGACTTAACAACTATGAACTCAAGCAACGTTTATTGGAAGGATACACAGGAGCAGATACGACTCAGTATCCCATCTTACTAGTAGATGCAGCAAAAGGAAAAAATAGGAAATTGGCAGCCCAATCAGACAAGCATTACCATGGACCCCATGGTAATTCCTGATTATTGGAAACATGATATGAGCCACGTCAGTAAAATAATTAGAAAATACATGGCACCTAGGATCCATACTTTACAGGTATGTGACTCAACGATCCTTGAGGCAAAGAGGCCTTTAGAAGTAGAAAATTACTAACAGCATCATGGAGTGAGCCCTCAAGAAAGAGGGGCTTGGGTCAAACTCCACCTTTTATAATTACTACTTGTATGACTTTGGGCAACTCACTTAACCTGCATAGTCTTCAGTTTTCTTATCTTTAATATCTCAGAGTTGGAATATATAGTCTCTGAAGTTTTTTCCACCTATAGATCTATGATTCAATGATGCACTGATCCTACAGAAATTCCTCTTTTTGTAATATTACTTCAAGAGGCAGATTTCTATCAGGGATTTTTGAGAAGAGGGACATGCGCTATCTTACTTCTAGGAAAGGTTAATAGGAGACAAACGAGGCTAATTCCTGGTAAACAATATTGTTGTTGTTTGTCCTTCATTCTTGAAGAATAGCAATGACATCAGTAGGGTGATGTCTTGACTTGCAGGTGAATTGGATTTAAAGTGAGGCAAGGCTGTGCAAAATCATACCTTAAAGAGAAAAGCAGAAATGCAGAAAATATGTATATGACTCACATACAGGTAGTTAATAAAGTTAACTAAAAATACAACAGAAATCTTCAATAGTCATGTTCATACTTTATTCAAAGAAGATACTTAAGCACTATTTGCTGGCTTAAATTTAATGCTTATAGTTTGTACTCTTCCTGATTTATATCACTATTTCTAGAAGAATTCTAAGTTATTAGTTTTTTATACAAAACAGGGTAGGAGGATATTGTTGCTTTTGGCCCATAATAGGACACATTAATTTTTGGACAGCTGTGGAATTTCTCTTCCTTCCCCTTACAAAGACTAATTGGACTAAAGATAACAGCAAATTCCTATAGAAATGATGTTCAGTATCACATTTTCTTGTCAAAAGGACAAGGCCAACTCATAGATTTTTTCAATCATATAATATTTCATCCACAAATGGGAAAAAAAGATGGAAATGGCATTTACTGCATTCAGATACAAGTAACAACCAACATAAATCTTTCAAAATAATAAAAATATGAAAATATTCAACTTATTCCAAGTATTAGATCATGAAAATAATATTTGGAATATTAGCAAAATTCCCAGGACGTTTTGCTTATAGTGAAATGGTTCAATGTTAAAAAAAATCCCAAACCAAACCAAAACAAAAAACTTAGTTACATTCAGACCTTATATAGGGTGGAGTTTCACTAAATCAATTTATTTTGAAATCGATAGAATGAAGCTACCAGGAAATTTTTCTGTGGTCATCAAGGAGTGAAGAAATGGTCTTTTTCCCCCACCTGATTAAGTTCAGTAGTGACAGATACTATAAAATGTACCAGACAGAAAGAATTTCTTTTCCTCTCCATACTTCAAATTGCACTGTATTCTGTTGAAAGTCTAAATTTTTCACTGGTAATGGGAAACAGGAAAATATATTTTTTTCTTGTTCCTTCATCTACATTTTACCCTCACTATGACCTTCAAACTTTGAAGCTCAACCTATTTTCCTGATTTAGTTAACCTGGTCCGTCCTCATTTTCTTCTCTGCCCCCAGTCTTACTCCCTTTTCAATGCCACCCCCCAACCCACTAGAAACTGTTTCCCCTGAACCTTCTCTGTGTAGTCCACTAACTCTCATCCTAAAAACTACTGCTATTTTCTTCTTCCTCCACAATCAAACTGCTGTGGTTTATAATGTTTGAGTCCATTACTAATTTATGCTGACTAAATGCCCCTTTTCCCATCTCCTCTCCATACATTCAAAGGCTATTCCAAATTGTTCTAACTTCAAGAAGCCAGCACAACTCCCTTCTACTGTCACTGTAGCAGATAATCTCACCTCCTAATTTACTAAAGTGATTGAGGCTATCTGATAATGATAATCTCAATTCACCGCTTTTATGAACCTAATCTTTTCTCTTTTCATATATCTATCTTTTGCTCCTTCCCTGCATTCTTAGAGGAAGAGATGGCCCCATTAGTAGTTAATGATAACCCTTCCATTTTTACCCTCAGTCCTCTCTTGGTAACTTTGGTGTTGTTTTTGTTATTGCTGTTTCCTTGGTTTTTTTTTCTTGGTAAAGAACCCAATTTAATAAAGTTGATAGCAAAACAGAAATTAGAAAAATTATGTACACGATAATATATACCAGACAATATAGATTAAAGGAGCTCTCCTATTGGAAGTGATTTAACTGAGCTCAGCCAAGAGAGATAGAGGATACTATTCCCTGCACCAAAACCATTCCGTGCTTCTTAAAATTCTCCATTTATATTGGTTTATACCTAAAAAATAAAGCACTCACCCCCAAAAAGTCTTCCTTTATTCATACGATACACCATACTGTTCATTCTCATTCTCTCTCTCTCTGTCTCCCTGTCTCTGTGTCTGTGTCTATGTCTGTGTCTGTGCCTATGTCTCTGTCTGTCTGTCTGTCTGTTTCTCTCTCAGAGCACCTACCTCACAGGATAGTTGTTAGGATTAAGTGAGATAATATTAACAAAGTGTTTAGTATAGTGCCTGGTAAATAGTAGGTATTTAATAAATGCTTCCTTCCTTCTTTCTTTCCTTCTTTCCTTCCTTCCTTCCCTCAACTTCACTGCCAAATTTTTCAAAACAATCAACTTATTAACAGGTTATACTTTCTAAAAAAATAATTACTTTATTCATCAAACATGCATCAAGCAGTTTATTAAGCACTTATTCATCAAACAGGTATTAAGTACTATTTACAAAACACCATGATCAGCATGGAGACAAAGAAGATATATTTAGATGAGACATGGTTCCAGATTTCATACAGTTTACAAGTAGTTTAGGGATGAAATATGGCACAAATTCAAATGGTCATGCTATGCAGCATCATGTAATAAACATGTTTGTTGTGAAACAAAATGCTATATGGGATCTTAGTGGGGATGTCAGTACTAATACAGGGGAAAGAGAAAGGTTTCATGGAAGAGGTAGAGTCTAAATTGGGCACTGAAAATTCATACAGCAGAGAGTGGAAGAGAAATCATTCCAGGAATAAGAAATAGGCTGAACAAAGGCATAGCAGTTAGAAGGCATGTAGCAATTTCATGGAAAGTCAAAAGGACGTGTTTTGTTGTAATATGGAGGACATGTGAGGCTAATAATAAGAAATAATTCTGGAAAAGCAGGATGATACTAAAGTGTGGAGAGGCATAAACGCTAGGCAAAGGAATCTGAACTTTGCTCCAAATACAATAGGAAGTCTTTAAGGAATTTTAAGTGAGGGAATAAGAATACCATAATTTGATTCGGAAAAATTATTATGGCAGCAGAATTAAGGATAGACTAGAAGGGAAGGTAGATGGGGACCACAAGGTTGTTCTATTTCTCTATCATGGAATGGACTATCTCATACCACTCTCACTCCCCATCATATCTATCTGATAAAATACCTCCTTTTCTTTAAGGTCCAACTCACTTACTGCTTGCTCCATAAAGTCTTCCTTTGTGCCTCAGCAAAAGTGCTTTATCCCTCCCCAAATTTCTCAAGGCAGTTTCCCTGATACTTTCTTTTTATGCTTATTTCAGTCACATATATCACACTGCGGTGGAATTCCCTTGGCCAACCCGAGAAGAGTTATTGTTTTCTATTCATTGCATCCATAATTGCCTATTCATGGGTATCCTCTTGTATATGAGCTAGGAAAAAGATTTTTTTTCTATTTATGTTTAGGTTTATGGAGTAAAAGAGACAACAAAAGCCATGAGAAGCTATGACTTAGAAGGAGCTATAGACAAATAAAATGAATGCTAAACAGGAACAGTGTAGGAACATAAAATATTGGAGAGTCATGAAGTACTGGTCACTCAGTCCAGGTATAGCTACATGAACCAAGGCCAGAGTAAGGTGGAGACAGTAGAGTCATGAACCCTAACTTTCCAATTTTCTGGACCCCTTACTAAGGACAGTACCTTAGATCACATAAACTATACAAGACTTTGGGGAATGTATTAGAGTAAAAGTGGGCTGGAACCCTCTTGAGTCTCCCTGGGTTCTCTAGGTATGTGCTTTTTATCATGGTAATGATAAAAAAAATTTAAAATAGATAATAACAAAAGAGACCTAGGCAACACTATCCTACAAATACATTCAGAGTCCCAAGGAGTGGGGTCAATAATAAAAAGCTTCTTATATGATAAAGGGATAAACTTATAGCTCCTTATTACTGGAAGTCCTTTTCTCCCTTTATATAGTCCTTGTGAAATTCTTTTAGGTACAGTTTTTTACTGGCCTCCTTATAAAGCCCTCAGGTTATCTTTTCTCATTTGTCTAGTTGGCTCCTGATGTAGACAATACCATCAACCACTATTGTTCTAGGGATACTGTTAAAGATGCTAACAGGAAGTACAGGCCTTCTAAACTTTCAAAGTTTACAAGGTAATACTCTATTCAAGGGTGGGAGGAAGGAGATAGATTTTCTTCTCATTGCCTGTCCCATGTAATTCTTTCTCAGGGGTTTGACTGACACTCTTCTATCAGTAGGCAGGCCTGCTATTGGAATACTAGAATCCAATTTAACTTGATGTCTTCATGTAGGACTCCATATAGGCCTATGACTCATTCTTTTCAGTTATATCTAATATACTTCCTGGTAATGCTATCTCACTTCATCCAAAGCTCAAAGTATTTCACAGCTTTCAAATTGATTAAAGACTTTTTTCATATGCAACCTTTTGCCTTTTCTTACATGATTAATTCAATAAAGGTGTCTAGAAATTGCTTGCACCTATTTCATAACTTTGATTGATTGATTGATTCAATACTGAAATCTGCATCTTCTGTATTCTACTGAAAAGGTTTAATCTCTACCACCACCACCACCACCACCACCACCACCACCACATATAGAAATTTTAAATAGAAGAAATATTTGAACCCAGGTACTCTGACTCCAAATCTAATGCCTTTTTTGTATATAACATCTCAGGCTGCATTTATTATGCACAACTGATTTCACTGTTGATTGAATGTGCACTGATTTGTCATACCTATAGAAATTCTCAGAATTATCATGTAACTGCTGGAAATGTAACTCTACAGAAGCAATACCATTTGGAATGAAGCTTTAATTGGCTGAGGAGCAATGATCTTATCTGTGGCTTCCACTTGACTAGTTTTCTCCAAGTTTAAAATTGCCTGCGGTACTGAATGCAAGTACTTCTCAAGCTCTTCAAATTTCTGAATCACTTAGAGCTGCTAATCCAAGTATTTGATGCTTAATGTAGCTTGGGAACAACAATTGTTCTCTCCTATGCCTTTATAACATCCTTTGCAAGTGGGGGGAAAGGAGGCCAGGTGAAGGAACTTTATATTAGCAATAAGAATTTCACAGAAAAAAATAAGACTTTAATTGCTTATTTCTCCTTTAAAATATATCTACCAAGTGAAATATTTTAAAAAGGCAAAAATATTTCTAACCACTCTGCACCTTTTTGAAATTAAGGTTCCCCAACAGTGGACAACCATTGTCCTCATCCTTCAACAGTGTTAGATGTGATGACAAAAAAATCCTGATTCTTTTTCAAAGAAGACTCCTCAATGCTGGTTCCTTTCTTCTCTTTCTTATCTCCAATTTATCTAGCATATATCTTGTTTATAAATAATTGTTCATATGCTGTCTCCCCAATTAGACCATGATTTTACTGAGAACAGAAATCTTTGCTTTCATTTTTATCCCTAGAACTAAGCACATAATAGATGCTTTAAAAATGTTTGTTGCCTGACTAATTAACATGATTGGAAGCACCCAGCTCTCTGTAGCTATAAAACTGCATCCCTTTGTAGCAGCTATACCTTCTCAAGTCTCCAGAGATAGTGTTTTGCTTTGTTTTGGTGGGGTGCAAATATGCTAACAAAAAAGCTCACACTTTGAGGGATGTTCCTGACTTCAACAAAAAGCAATATACTTTAAAAATAGTTAGCAAAAGGGATAGCTTTTTGTCAGACCACACATCCCCATTTGATTCAGAAATTGGAGCTGGCTATTGGTTCAAAGCCCACCAATCTTGTTGCACCATCTTGTTCAGCATCCAGACAAGGAGGAAGGTCACTTTTTCCTTTTTAGCTCAGGCACTTTAGAATGACCCACATATACTCATGAAAATTGGCACATAAGCAGAGAATAGAGCTAAATCTGTGGGAATAAAGGCTTTCTTTTGTGAAAGTTTGATTTTTAAAGAACTTTTTCTTTCATTTACAAATGAAATTTATTTGATGCTTTTTGACAGAACTACTATACCTTCCATGGATGCTGCACTACATTATTTCTCACTAAAATTAGTGCAACATTATCAATTCAAGTAGGATTGAGAGCATTAAATATTAATAAGGTTACCACTCATTTCAATTTTCAAAAGAACAGCCTATATATAGCGCATGAAGACATTCCTAAAATATCTCTGGGACACAGAGAAGGAGCATTGGCTCACAGACAGCTGCTGCAATGACTTAGTTGAGGAAGTCATACTCTATCAGGGAGTATGCCTAACAGGCAAAGAAAATAAAGTAAAAGAGTTTTACTTCTAAGAAGGAAATAAGTTGATTGGAAAAGCATGGGGGTGGCTACTAGGATATGAGTAGAATCTATTTTAAAGGTTTCTTCAGTCTAAAGTTTTTCTTCTAGGGATGGTTCATTTTATATTGTGTTTTTAAATGTGATACTACACATTCATTCATTCAACAAATATAGAGTGTTCCAAAAGACTTAATGTAGTTTTAAGCCTTAAGATCTTAAAACTACACTAAATTTTTTGGAATATCCTGTATTTCTTAAATGGCTATTCTTCATAATGTATCTTTATGAAAATTCTCAATGTTGCATAATAGTATAGGACAGTATTTTTGTAATGTGGAGAAAATGATGTTTTCAAAAAGAATTATGTCATAACATTTCATTACCATTAGATTTTCAACTACAGTTACTTTTTTTTTTTATTTGTCAAATCTTTATTGGGTAAGTGGGAAAGATTGGCAGGGTCCAGTTTAGTCCTTCTTCGCAGCAGCCTTCCTCATGGCAGCTAGGACGTTGCTGAGCTCCTCTCTCTTCCTCTTGGCCCGGATGTGAGTTCCCACCCTTTTTTTTTGATGAACTTAAGGGCTCTCTTATCCTTAGAGACCTTTAACAATTCCATGGCACGCCTCTCATAAGGGGCAAATCCACACACTTCCCGGATCATATCTCTCACAAACTTGGTGTGTTTGGTCAAGCGCCCACGGCGGCGGCAGTGTCGCGGCTTCGAAACGTTTTTGGTAACTTTGTGGCCCTTGTTGAGGCCCACGGCCATGGGGTATCGGATGGCCATGGCTGCGGAGCGTAGCCCCAACGGCAGCCACAGCAGAAGGAAGGGATGGGGTTAGTCCCTCTTTTTTTTGCTTTTTTTTTTTTGGCAGGGCAATTGGGGTTAAGTGATTTGCCCAAGGTCACACAGCTAGTACCTGTGTCAAGTGTCTGAGGTCGGATTTGAACTCAGGTCCTCCTGACTCCCAGGCCAGTGCTCTACTCACTGCGCCACCTAGCTGCCCCAACTACAGTTACTTTAAACACATAAATTATACAATTGATGAGAATCTGAATTAAAGTATAGCCTACTAATGGAACCCAGTGTTAACTTCACTCAGTTTCATATCATTGCTGTTCAGTGAAATTTGATATTAGTTTTTGTCCATTTCACTAAGAATTATTTTTGAACTATGGTCATTCTCCAGGGCAAAAGTGGGCATCTCAGTGTTATTTAGATTTTATTTTATCTGGTAGCTTTCAGAGAGAAAAACCTACAAGATAGAGAGTAATTTAGTTTCTAATTCCACAAATTCTTTAGTTCAATAACCTTTAAATATATTTATTATAGAGTTGCTTTGTTATCCTCTCACTATAGATCCCCACACTCATGTAAGACAACACCCTAGCATCAACATTACAAGCAGCATTTTATTGGATCCTTTTCTCCATTGTCATAGCAATGTACCGGTTATATACTCTGCTGGGCTTAGTGAAGGGTCAGGGTGCCCTACATTTGCATGATGATTCCTCTCCATCCCAGACAACACTAGATGAAAAGGTTAGCTACAGGCTTGCCAGCACAGCTATGTAGCTACTATGATGTCCTCTTTGGCACAATAGAGTTTGAAGCCAAAGCAAGAATAAGCAAAACAAGACAGTGATTAGTGTAAAGGAAAGGTCTGAGCTCGAACAAAGAACTCTTCACACACCACACTTAGTGAGAAGAACAATCCTCTACACTTTAAAGCCAAGATATGTGGGAATGACAAAGTATCACTGCTGCTCCCCCAATCTGTCAGATGAGTCACTACTATGGATCTGTGGATTGCTCATTCACCTCTGCTGTCCCCAGTGTGGGAGGCTGTTTTGTCCACAGAGCCTTGGAAAACTACCAAATTGTGGGTTCAGTGAATTCACCTTAATTTCAAGTCCCCAGGAGCCCTGCAACTAAGGAATTATGAAGTTCAAGGATAAAGATATTTTATATCCATAGGTAAGAAAAATAACTGATTATAACCAGGGTTATACTGGAACCAGTTTGAACTGGCTCAAGAGAGCCAATTGTTAAATTTTCAGTGGGAGTATTCACACGTAGGAAATTTGCAAAGGCTACAAATCAAGTCTTAGTTTGAACACGCATTGAGAATCGGTGAGCCAGGGAAAGAAAAGGGCACCAATGCTATAAAACTTAGGGTCAGAATCCTGAAAAGAGTTCTCTGTACCCTTCTACTGCTACTGTTGTTCCTGCCATCATTCTCTTTCTCTCCAATTCTCTTCCCTCACATTCCTTTGCAGAGAGATGTAAAAACTTACACAGGAATGGAAAATTCCACCTGCTAATTCTGATCCTGAGACAGCTTCCTCTCTTCCTGTGCTGGGAAAGAATACAAATTTCATGTTCTCTAGTTGCTTAGTCCCAGTCACAATTCAGCTAATCCAAACCTTGCCAGAAGGACATTTACAGGAAGCAGTAGCTCCTGAGAGTCCCATTCAATTTGTAGTTACCTCACCCATTCTAAGCCAGTAGCCAATAATAGATAATCATGGGACTGGGTCTCAGGATTAATATTATGCCTGGGTCTTTTGATTTTCTGGAAAATTAATCATTAATTAATTTTTTCCTCATCTTTACAAGGGAGAAACACAAATAAAAACTACTATGAGGTTTCTCCTTAAATCCTGCATATTGGCAAAGATGACAAAAGGCAAAAATAGTCAGTGCTGAGTGGACTATCAGATGACAGCCCACTAGAGAAGTGTTATTAAATCTGTGAACAAGATCAACCATTTTATTTAAAAAATGGAATTATGTAGCAAAAGTCTCTCA
Source organism: Trichosurus vulpecula (assembly GCF_011100635.1). Classification (NCBI taxonomy): domain Eukaryota; kingdom Metazoa; phylum Chordata; class Mammalia; order Diprotodontia; family Phalangeridae; genus Trichosurus; species Trichosurus vulpecula. Next base: position 250,109,339 of record NC_050573.1, on the reverse strand, counting down.
ACTTTTCATATTCTTCGAACCAAAAAAATCATGTTGTGGCCAATTTATCTCAAGGAGGAGAGAGACAGACAGAAAGAGAGAGAGAGAGAGAGAGAGAGAGAGAGAGAGAGAGAGAGAGAGAAGAAGAAGAAGAAGAAGAAGAAGAAGAAGAAGAAGAAGAAGAAGAAGAAGAAGAAGAAGAAGAAGAAGAAGAAGAAGAAGAAGAAGAAGAAGAAGAAGAAGAAGAAGAAGAAGAAGAAGAAGAAGAAGAAGAAGGAGGAGGAGGAGGAGGAGGAGGAGGAGGAGGAGGAGGAGGAGGAGGAGGAAGAGGAGGAGGAGGAGGAGGGAGGAAGGAATAGTAATCAATATTTACATAACAAGTACTATGTGGTATCAGACCCTGTACTAAGCACTTTACAATGATTATTTTATTTCATCCTCACAGCAACCCTGGGAGTAAGTTGCTATTATCCTCATTTTGTAGATAAAGAAATTGAAATAAAGACAGCTTAAATGACTTGCCTTGCCTAGGATCACACAGCTTAATTGTCTGAGGCTGAATTTGAACTGAGGCTTTCCTGACTCCAGGCCTATAGCTACTGGGGTGGGGAGGGTGAGGATGAGTGAGAGAGAGAGAGAGAGAGAGAGAGACAGAGACAGAGACAGAGAGAGACAGAGACAGACAGACAGAAACAGAGACAGAGTAAGAGACAGAGAGACCAAGAGTCAGAGACACAGGAACACAAAGAGGGAAAGACAGAGGCAGATGAAGTATTAAAGCACTGACTATGTGCCAGTATATGCTGGGAATACAAATCTAAGCAAAAAGCCAGACTGTTTCTTCCCTCAAAATTTTATTCTAATGAATAAAAAGGAGCTAAAAAAGTTGAGAGGGCAAGTAAGAGGTATTCACTCATGGCAAGTTCCAGAAACAGTCCAATGAGTCATTGGCCGACCAATGTTTGGAGTAAGCTCTTCTGGCTTGTTCCAGGTTGTTCAACATCTAGACAGGAGGGAAAATCACTCTTCTCTTAGTAGTTTAAGCACATATGATGGTCTACATATTCTCATGACAATTGGCATGTGGACTGAGAATAGAGTTAAATCTGTAGAATGAGGGCTTTGCTTTTGAGGATGTCTACTTTTGATCTTAAGAAAAGACTATAAAAAGAGATCCACAGCAGAGTTATGCATATATTGTGAGTTCCTCCAATTGGATTGTGTGCTCCTTGAGGGCAAGAACTATATTATGCCTTTTGTTTGCATCCACAGTACTTAGTACAATTTCTGACTCTTCAGATTGTTGAAGGAAAAGCCTTTTGAAAGATATGAGTACATGTTTAATAAATGTTCATTGATTGATCAAATGATACTACAAATTTACAGTCTCAACCAATAAACTTTTATTAAGCACTTTCTATGTGCCAGTCACATAGGTATACAAACATATATGTTTATATGTAAGTTTGCAATATAAATACAAATATATACATAGATATGAATAAATTACATTAAATATATGCATGCATTATATGTCCGTTGTCTCCCTTGATAGAATACATGTGTGTATACATACATACATACATATATACACATATACACATAAATATACATACATACATACATACGCATGGGCAGTTAGGTGGCACAGTGGATAGAGCACTGGCCCTGAAGTCAGAAGGAACTGAGTTCAAATCAGTCCTCAGACACTTGACACTTACTAGCTGTGTGACTGTGGGCAAGTCAATTAACACCAATTGCTTCCCCTCCCACCACAAAAAATTCACTTCTTAAAGATGCCTATTCACTGAATGGGCATTACCTCACTCAAAGTGAGAACCTGAAAAGGCCTTAGCCTGAAAGGGTTAGGGTCTCCTAATGCATTCTGGGCCATCTCCAGTCATCCTGGTGAATATCAGGACACTGGACCCAGATGGCTCAGGAGGAGAAAGTGAGACTGGTGACCTTGCACAGTCTTCCCTCACTCAAATCAAAAGTCAACCGCAAGTCATATCATCATTTCCCTGATGTCATAGCCCTCTTCAAGAATGAAGGACAAGCACACGCACACACACACATATGTGCACATATGTGCATATATATATACATATATAGGTGCATATATATAAGTATGTGTGTATACATATATGCACATACATATACATACACACATACACACAATATAAACACACACACACACACGCACACACACACGCACACACACACACACACACATATATATATATATATATATATATATATATATTCCTTGTGAGTAGGAATTGTTTGCTTGCTCTTAATATGGGTCCCCAGAGCCTTCCAGAGTACCCAGAATGTAGAAGAGACTTAGTAAATCTTTATTTTATGATTAATTCACTGAAGTGAAATTTTTAAAAAGATTTCAGACATGAAATTTCAAGATATCTGAAAGCACTAAAAATACTAAATGATTAGGAAAAATCACAGATTGTATTCTTACCCCAAAAGGGCAATGGAAAAGACAACAACAACTACCACCCCAAAGGATCACTTTCTCTTTAGGTATTCTTGATGGAAATTTAAAAGTAAGAAGCTTCAAAATCCCATTTGATCTTTGTACTAATCGAATGTTCTGTTGGGGTCCTATTACCTGTTTCTGGATGTTCTACTCAGCACCTTTGTCTCCAGCAACCGACTGACCCCTGGCTCCTCATGACTGTTCTAAGCAGAAACTACTTGATCAAGGCCTTTCCCACCTTTTCAAATAGGGCCTGTTTGTCAGAGATTCTTCAGCCTAGACTATGAACAGGTCATGCCCACTACCCCAGAAGTAGACAAGGCCAGAAAGAACAATGCAGTTACCTGTATTTTTTTTTCATTTTAAACTTACCAAAATCACTTCATTTTTTTCCTCTTTAACTGCAGATATTTTATGATTCTCTCAAGGCAAACTTATATGGTACAATCATATCTCTGAAATGTTCAGATAAAAATTTCAACACTTCAACAGTTTGAAATCCAACGATTAAAATGAACCCGAACATATAATGAAGGGAACACTTATAAAACTTCCCTTTGAATTATAGAATCTTAAAATTGGAAGGAACTTCCAGGCTCACTTGAAAACCTCTCACAATCTTTTACCAACTATCCCCCAAGGCAAATCCATTACACTTTTGGAAAACTATAATTAAATTTTCCTTACATCCAGCCAAAATCTCTTTTCAACTTCATCCCGGTTCTGTCATTTGGGGGTCAAATAGAACAAGTCTAATCCTACTTGCAATTGTGAGTCCTTCACTATTTAAAGACATCTTTGAGATCCCAAATATATCATCTCTGTCCTAGGCTAAACACATATGGTACAGTGCCCACTGCTCTCAATATCCAGGTCCTTATACACCTATATAGGGCAGGTAGGTGGCACAGTGGATAGAATGCTGGGCCTGGACTCAGGAAGACCTGGATTGAAATCTAGCCTCAGACACTTCCTAGCTATGTGACCCTGGGCAAGTTACTTTACCTGTTTGCCTCAATTTCCTCATCTGTAAAATGCACTGGAGAAGGAAATTCCAAACCATTCCAGTATCTTTGCCAAGAAAAGCCCTAAAGGAGCATGAAGAGTCAGGCAAGACTGACAAAGACTAAACAACAACAATAAATTGCATCTATGTATCTTTGTCAAACTTCCTAAAATATAGAACCTACTCCTGATGCAATATCCCAGAAGTTCAAGGCAGAATTCGCTGCCTTGTTCCCTTTGTTCTAGACTCTTCCTTTTCTATGCAATCTAACATCAGATTAACTGCTTCACTTCCATGTCATATATTTGAATGTTGAATTTGCAGTTTATTAAAATACCAACATATTAATATTTTAAAAAAAATTAGATAAATACTAGAACTTAAATATATAAGCAAAGAAAAAGAATTATAAACTTAAATATAAAATAAGAAAAGAAAAAAGCGTGTGATATGCACAGCAGAACATAAAAGATGATTCAAAATATGTAGCAGTAACTTATCATTTCAAGAAAACCTATATATTAAATACTGTGTGTTAAGTTGAAAGCTGCCCATCTTTTCTTTGCTTCCTTGTAAGTTTTCTTCCATTCTCAGCAGAATACTTTTTATTTTGTTCTTTTTACCCCCCTCCCTCCCCACAACCCACCACTCCAAGGTTATAATTGAGTATGGATATGTTTTTATATAGGTATTAAGATATACATACACATATACATATATACACACATACACACGCACATACATATATAAACATAAACTTTCCCTAAGGGTCTCTATTCCTAATCTTGTTTTTGTTTGTGCATATCTCTTTTTTCCTATCTCTCCTAACTCCTCTACTTTACTTCTCCATGCTACCTTGACCTATTATTTCACTTACCCTGACTCCAGCAATCCCTCCCTTATCCTCCCATTCCCAAAACCTAAACTCCCTTCCATACCCGCTTTTAACCTATTCCCTCACTCTCCCCTCTAAAGATCCCTTCTTTGTCCTCTCCCCATTCCCTATCCCCTTAGAGTTTTATTTCTTTTTGTTAAATTTAGAAGACTTTTATACTCCTCTAAATGTATAATGTGTTTTCCTCTCTTAAACCCATACCTGATAAAAGTAGGTTTCCACTACTAACACCCCTCCCCTCTAATTCCTCTGCATCATTTCTTCCTCTTGTAATTCATTTGTATACTATCATTACTCTTTTAGCTGTTCTTGAACAGTTTTACTTTTTGAAGTCATATCACACTCAGTTCTGCTCCAATATTTCTTATAAACTACCCAATTACTAGTAACAATCTTAGACATAGGTTTTACGTTTCCATATGTAAAAGGTAAACATTCTATCCTCATTTAGTACCTTGTAATTGGTCATTGATATGTACCTTATATTTCTCTTGGCTCTCATAGGTTAAATCTTCTATTGAGTTGAGGACTGTTGTTTTTTTTTTAACAGAGTTCTGAAAGTCTGACAGTTGATCTGATGTCCATTTTTTTTTCATTCAAAATTATGCTTAGCTTTGCTGGATATGATATTTTTGGCCAGAGGCCCAGTTCTTTTGCTCTTTTATTGGGGGGGGGATTTTATTATTTAATATTTTTAGTTTTCAACATTGATTCCCACAAGATTTTGAGTTACAAATTTCTCCCCATTTCTACCCTCACCCCACCCCAAGATGGCATATTATTGTGATTGCCCCTTTCCCCAGTCTGCCATCCCTTCTGTCACCCCACTCTCCTCCCTTATCCCCTTTCCTCTTTTTTGTAGGGCAAAATAGATTTCTATACCCCATTGCCTGTATATCTTATTTAGCAGTCGCATGTAAAATAAACTTTTTTGAGCATTTGTTTTTAGAAAGTTGAGTTCCAAATTCTTTCTCTTCTTCCCTCCCCACCAACCCTCCTTGAGAAGGCAAGCAATTCAACATAGGCCACACATGGATCATTATGCAAAACACTTCCGTAACAGCCATGTTGTGAAAGACTAACTATATTTCCCTCCATCCTATCCTGTCTCCCTTTATTCAATTTTCTCCCTTGACTCTGTCCCTTTTCAAAAGTGTTTGCTTTTGATTATCTCCTCCCATGATCTGTCCTCCTTTCTGTCATCCCTGCTCTCTTATCCCCTTCCCCCCTATTTTCTTGTAGGGTAAGATATCCAATTGAGTGTGTATGTCATTCCCTCCTTAAATCAAATCAGATGAGAGCAAAATTCCCTCATTCCCTTTCACCTGCTCCCTCTTCCCATCCAGTAAAACTGCTTTTTCTTGCCACTTTTACATGAAATAATTTACCCCATTCTATCTCTCCCTTTCTCCTTCTCCCAATATATTCCTCTCTCATCCCTTAATTTTATTTTATTTTATTTTATTTTTAGATATCATCCATCCATATTCAATTCACCCTGTGCCCTCTGTCTATATGTGTGCGTGTATACAGATATGTATATATATATATATATATGTGTGTGTGTGTGTGTGTGTGTGTGTATATATACATATGTATATATATATTCCTTTCAACCACCATAATACTGAGAAAGGTTTCATAAATTATACATATCATCTTTCCATGTAGGAATGTAAACAAAACCGTTCACCTTTAGTAAGTCCCTTATGATTTCTCTTTTCCATGTTTATCTTTCCATGCTTCTCTTGATTCTTGTATTTGGAAGTCAAATTTTCTATTCAGTTCTGGTCTTTTCATCAAGAAAGATTGAAAGTCCTCTATTTTATTGAAAATCCATATTTTGCCCTGGAGTATCATAATGAGTTTTGCTGGGTAGGTGTTTCTTGGTTTTAATCCTAGCTCCGGAATATCATATTCCAAGCCCTTCGATCCCTTAATGTGGAAGCTGCAAAATCTTGTGTTATCTCATTGTATTTCCACAACACTCAAATTGTTTCTTTCTTGCTGCTTGCAACACTTTCTCCTTGACCTGGGAGTGCTGGAATTTGGCTAAAATATTTCTAGGAGTTTTCTTCTGGGGATCTTTTTTAAGAGGCAATTGGTGGATTCTTTCAATTTCCATTTTACTCTCTGGTTCTAGAATATCAGGGCAGTTTTCCTGGATAATTTCTTGAAAGATGATATCTAGGCTCTGTTTTTGATTATAGCTTTCAAGTAGTCCAATAATTTTAAAATTATTTCTCTTGGATCTATTCTCCAGGTCAGTGGTTTTTCCAATGAGATATTTCACATTGTCTTCCATTTTTTCATTCTTTTGATTCTGTTTTATAATATCTTGATTTCTTATGAAGTTACTAGCTTCCATTTGCTCCAGTCTAATTTTTAAGGTAGTATTTTCTTCAGTGGTCTTTACAACAGATATTTCCATTTGGGTAATTCTGCCTTTCAAGGCATTCTTTTCCTCATTTGGCTTTTTGGAGCTGTTTTGCAATTTGGGTTAGTCAATTTTTTAAGGTGGTATTTTCTTCAGTATTTTTTGGGTGTCCTTTAGCAAGCTGTTGACTTGTTTTTCATGATTTTCTTGCATCACTCTCATTACTCTTCCTAATTTTTTCCTCTACTTATCTTACTTGATTTTCCAAATCCTTTTTGAGCTCTTCCACGGCCTGAGACCAATTCATATTTTTCTTGGAGGCTTTTGATGTAGGCTCTTTGACTTTGTTGACTTCTTCTGGCTGTATGTTTTGATCTTCTTTGTCACTAAAAAGATTCTATAATCTGAGCCTGAGTCCTCTTACACTGTTTGCTCATCTTCCCAGCCAGTTACTTAACTTTTGAGCTTTTGGTCAGGGTACAACTGCCTTCAGAGTGGAGAGTGCATTGTCCCAAGCTTCAGGGGTTTTGCACTGCTTTTTCAGAGCTACTTCCATTCTGTGGTGGGTATGATGCTCCTCTCCTGGCCTGTGCTCTGGTCTGTGAGTACAAACACTACTTTCTGCAGTGTAGCTACCAGGAGGACTCCCTCTCCACAGTCACCACAAGCTCTGTCACAGAAGCAGTCCTCCTCCCCCAAGAACCATCAACCAGGACTGCAACCCAGATCCAAGCAGGGCAAAGTAAGAGAACTCTGCCTCTGCACCAGCAAAATGCTTCCTGCACTCTCACTCTGATCAGCCACTTGATTCCTCCCACTGTGTGGGCCTGGGGCCATAAACAGCTGCCTCTGGAGTTCAGGAAGCAGCTGCTGCATCCACTGCACCACCTCTGCCTTTGCCCAGTCTGACTGGGGCCAGATTGCACACTTTTCTCACCCAGATCCAGCAGTTTTCCCATGGACCTGCTCTATTGTCTTTGGCATTTTCTTTTTAATTTTTCCTCAGTCTGTCTCATTTGACTTTTAAAGTCTTTTTTTAGTTCTTCAGTGAAGTCTTTTTGGGCAGGTGACCATTTGATGTTACTCTTTGGGATGAAGAGGGTTTCTTTGCTTCAATATCCTCCTCTGAAGATGAACCCTAGTTTTTTCTATTTCCATAGTGCCTCTATATGGTTGGATTCTTTCTTCTTTGCCTATGCATTATTTTTTGGTGATAATTTAGTTTTTATAATCACCTCTATTCCTAGCATATGGGGCCTGGTGTCTCTGGCCTCTGATCTTCTTCAGTTCTTCCCTCTGACCTTGAACTCAAACAAAGACCTCCAGCCTCCTGTAAGTGCCCCAAACCAGTGATGCCCTGCCCTGCTGCTTCTGCATTCACCGGACCTGTGCTGGTTCATTCTTGCCCTCACAGCTCTCTGCAGCACAACTGGGTTTGGTGTTCCTTGTCAGCAGAGGATCCCCAGATCTTCCCCAGATTAGACCCCCAACTCCCCTCACTGTCTTGGGGGTAAAAGTTCCTATGGAGGGCAGGGGCAGCCTTTCAAACCAATTAACCCCAGGGCTTGCCACTTGTTTACAAGGTTTTGGCTTGTTGATAAAGTGGACCTCAGCTTGGAGGTGTTTACTTTTTGCAGAGAGGAAATCTATTCCTGGGGTTTTTCTTAGGTCTTCTCAGATTATCCAAAGAAGACCCTTGTTCTGCCCCTACTCTTATTTGTTTTTATGGCTCTATGTTTGCCCAGAGGTGTTATTTTATCTCTTTGGTGGAGGAAAATCTTGAGAGCTTGAAATTTTCTGACCTCCTCTGCCATCTTACCAGAATCCTCTCTCAGTATGTTTTTTTCACACAAATATTTCAAGTTATGCTTCCTTTATTTTAGGGATTTTTTTTCAGTAATCCGGGTCTAAGAGCTTGTATTTTTCCCTACATGGTGTGGTGCAGTTGAAAATGGGATGGATAAGGAATTAGGAAAAATTTGGCTCATATCCTTTCTGTGCCATTTACAATTAGTGAGCCTGTACGCAAGTCATTTAACCCATCTTATCCTTACTTCCTTCATTTGTAATATGGTGACAATAATGCTTTAGAGTTTGTCTCATTGTGTTGTTAAGATTAAAAGAAATACTATATTAAAAGTGCTATATAAACAGGGATATGCTAGCGAACGTCTAACAACCAGACCTCCTAAAAATGCATGCACATAAACTTTTAAGTTTATTCTTCATTATTAACATTTTCTCTATTACTTTCTTAAGTTGAGACAATCAACAAAACAATATATAAACATCTGATTTGTAGCCTTTGATGATTGCCATGGTGTAAACACTTACACTAATAATTTAACAACTGGCTCTCCTGATTCCCTTCTAGCTGAATTTAGCACATCTTTGTAATACAAGCATCTTTTGTTTTGTCTGGATATGTAATTCTTATGTGTATATGTGTACATATTTGCATAGATGTGTATACATATGTTATTAAATATACACACATACATGTGTATGAACCCATGACTTATAGAAATCATATATGCATGTATGTCTATATGTGTGCATGTGAATAATACTTAGCTTGAATCATAAACTAAAGACAAGAATGTAGCATTCACCTTGAATTTAGAAGAAAAAGAATCTAATGAGATACCCAGCAGATTGATGGATTTCCCTACCACTGCTATATATTTTAGAGAGGAGATTATTTTTGTTCACAGACAAGTCAGTCTGGTTAGCATGGTAACTTCTATCCTTGGAGATATTAGGATTTTTGAAACTATCATCACACTCAAAAACACTACATAGTGGTAATTTATTTCATATATTCATACACTAGTGTATGACATATATCCCCACAACACAAATCTTTACAAAGTTTACATTTATTTGTGAAGATTTACCAACCTTGAAATATATGTCAGACTCTAGCAAGGTATCCCCATGTAGAGTGTTAAGTAGCATGATGCCATGCTTAAGGATTTATTTAGTTTTTGTCACATAGTCCATGGGTCTTTTTGTTCTCTAGGCTACTCCAGTTATTAAAGAAAATGTTTTATTAAAAAGAGCATTCCTATAAATCTAAGTTGTGTGTTTGGGCTTCTAGAACTTCATAAGATCTTTTTAAAAAAAGAACTAATTCTAAACTGTACAGAGCTGCTTCCACCATAGAAGTCACCCTCATTAGCTCTCCAAAACTCCTCCCTCCACAATTTCTAATCTCCCTCTAATTTAATCTTCTCTGTAGGCCTATGTACTAAGGCCAAAATAAGCATCCTGGAATTACCGAATCTGTATAGCAAATATAGATTAGTCTCCTACAAAAACTGGAAATATATGATCTAACTCTCATACATTCTGCATAACAGGGTGATAGAGCAAATGAATAAAACATGTTGCTGAAGAGGGAAGTTAGGGAATTTGTGGTGTTAGATTTGTTTTTAAGAATTAAGTACATGTGTCCAACTAGAGAAAATATTTAAAATATATACTTAGCATTTGATAACTGTCTTTGAGTATTTGAAAAGCTATCCCATGGAAAGAGGGGTTAGACTTTATCACCTTGGCACCAGAGGGCAGAACTAGTCATAATGGTTCTAAGTTGCTTAGAAATCTATTGAGACTTGAGGTCATGGAAAATTTTCTAACAATTATAGCTATCTCAAAGTAGAACAGCCTGCCTGAAAAAGTGATAGCTTCCGTCTCCATGAAGGTTTTTATGCAAAGGCTATGCCCACCTGTAAACTATGTCAGGCTGCTGGACCAATATTTATGCATATCCTGCTGAGTACTCATTAGGATATCTACAGTAGATAGAAAATATCTCTGGCTATTGAAAAAGAGCAGTCAAAAGCTTCAGACACATTTTCAGGATATATCTCACTGTAATATTTGAGAACAAAATAGTAAGTCTTCATTCTGCTTTCAGTAAGAATGTGAATTATTGGTGAGAAAAGCAATTGAATGTAAGCAACAGTTATGGTAGCTATTCAAATAATTCAGTTCTATTGAGAGAACATAAGTATCCTGGACAATTCCGGACCTACAATGGATATAGCCCAACAAAAAGAAAAAAAGCAGAGAAAACTAGCTGTCATACAGATGTGGTAGTCTTCTATGATACTCTTTAAGAGTAACATTTTATTCGGGTATACTCAAATAAGATAGTCTGTAAAATGCCTTGCAAACCATAAGACTATAGAAAATCTATTATTAACATTATTAGTAGTAGTGTTATCATTATCATTATTATTTCAAAGTAAACACAGGACTTTGGCCCCTTCTCAGAAGCCATATGACATAAATGTGATGGCTCCTGGCCAAGACGGTACAGGGAAAATCATCAATAGTCCACATGTAGGGAGGAATACATATAAAACCCCTCCTATGCTTCAGGCAAAAACAGAAGCTTCTTTTTCAGAGAAAGGAAGGTTCCTGTTTTACTTGTCAGCTGTCTAACAAGCTCATGGGAGACAAGAATGCCTTACTGACCTTGAGAATGCATAAGATCAACCAAAGGAAAAGATGTATGATTCATGGCAAAGATGTTCCCCTCTCCCTAGGCACCGAGGGGCCACTGGGCTGTTTCACTTCTGTGCCAATTTGGTACATGCTTATTAGAGATGCATGTTCCCTTGGATAGTAATGTATTCCACAGTAGAGTACTGCAGTTCATAGAATCTTAGACTGAGGTCTGTAAGGGGTATCCAAAGCTATCATCCTAGTCCAACCCTCTCACTCTACAGTTGAGGAAACTGAAGTCCAGGGAGATCAAATGACCTGCTCAAGGTCATACAAGTACAGAAAGTTCTTGCTATATGTAAATTCTTATTATTCAAATTCAACTTTACATTAAAAAATTCTAAAAGAAATCTGCCTTCAAAAGAAACTATGTTAATTTTACTTTATAATACTATGTTCTCTGCCTAAACTCTTGCCCCTTGACTTGGCACTCCTTGGCCTCCACACTCCCACCAAACAAACAAACAAACCCAAAACCTCCAAATGAAAGCAGAAGAACAGATAGGGAGAGACTGCCACCACTGAATCTGGGCCTAGCTTGAGGCTTCAAGCTCAGAGAGAGCTCTTTGCCCACTCCACTCACCCATATTTTTGTCCAGTCCCCGTGTGTCTGCCTTCTATCTGTCTGCTTAGGTACTCCATTTCTCTCCTTGGCTTCTGCCTGTCACCTGTCTTCTCCTGTCTATCTGGCCTCCAGTTTTCTGTGCCTGACATGTTCTTCTTCTCAGTTCTGGCCAAGCTCCCACATGGCTGACCTGGCCCCATATGTTTCTCCTCTTACTCTTGTTTCTCTGTCCTTGGACCCAATGAGTCCTTGAACTATGTGCTGGCCTCCTCCCTTCATGAGCTTTTGGTCACCTTTCCCCCTCCTTTCCTCTCTCCATTCCCCATATCCATGGGGAAATTAGCCTTACATAAAAATTGCTTTACATAGAAGTCTTCAGGATGGTCCACTTCCATAAAGCAAGAAATGTCTGTAGTTAGTGTCAGAGGTAGGATTAGAACCCTCTGGACTGAGTGTTCTTTCTAGTGCACCACAATGCCTCCAAGTTAGCTAATGACCTATTATTGTGAGGAAGGTACTAAACAGGGTAAGCTTAATGCAGCTCTATTTAAGAATACCCAAAGACCTGCAGTAAGTGTATGTGAACTTTTTGTGAATTGGAGACCCATTTGACTATTAAACCATTCAGTCTGACATCCAGATGATATCACTTCACTGCTACTGCTATTCTGCATATCCCAGGTACCAACTTCTCATTTCTAATATGGAACTGCCTTTTGCCTCTGGCCTCCCTTCTTAACTCCATGCTCTCTGGCCATGATCCCAGGACTGAATAATTCTGGTCCAGACCCACCCCTGTAGAGTTTTCTCAGCACAGCCAATTTTGGTAATGGCAAGGGAGGCTTTAACCAGTGCCACGGAAATCCTTTGTCTCCAGTCCCTGATAAGTCTCATTTCCAGTTATGTCCCTGGATCAAGGATGAAAGAAGAAAACTATGTGTATTTGCCTTTGTAATGATCTTTAAAAACAACTTTAAACTTCCCAGGAATTAGTTATCCATCCATTTCCTTCTTTGTTGATATGATAATTACATGTTTTGTGTCTTTGACTTACAAACTTGAAAATTTATGTAAGCAATAATATCAAAGATTTTATAAAGTACATATTATCTTTGATGCTTCCTTATAATGACAACATGCCATTGTGTAAGATGGTTGAGATTTTTCCCTTCAGGAGTCACAATGTCAACACTTTCAGGCGTATCATCAAGTTTATAGTTAATGTAGTTCCTTGCAACTTCCCCTACTCCCTTGTCTCACCCATCTCCCAAAATGTCTTTGGGAAAAATTAGGAAAAGCAGTCCTGGGTGTTGGCAGAGTATTATTCTGTCTTTTAGAGTATTTCAAAGAACTTTCCAATTTGGAGAGGTATGTGATCTTCAATAAGTGAATCTACCAGCTTCTCTACTTTTTCCTCATGTTCTGTAGGATTGGGAGAAGCAATGAAGGAAGTAGAAATAACCATGGCAATTCTGACCATGGAGAACTGAATTACACATCCAGGACAGCTCCTATTGCCTAGATGACTTTAAGGTGATTATTTTGACCTCTAATGAAGCTACTGGAATGAATTTTAAAAAACTGATTTCATTCAATCTTCATATCCTACATACTTGAAGTTGTTTTAGGATGAAGGATGACTTATACTGCTAGTCTGTGAAATTCATGGATCAGAACTTTTCATTGAAATAGATGTAAATGAAAAAATGTTAAGACATGCCAATCATCAGAGAATGAAAACAACATTAAATATCCTGCATTTGTTTGATGTTTTAAGGCTTATAAACACTCTTCTATAGCCACCTAGGTGGTAAATTTACAAGTCCACTTGGCAGGTGACTCTAAGGCATAGAGAGGTTAAGTGATTTGCTTGTAGTCATGCAGAAAGAAACATCAAATCCAAAATTTGAACACAGGCTTTCTGACTTCAATACCAGCATGCTTTCCTATCTATATCAGTAGTGGTTCTTAACTTTCTACTTTTGATGTGGACCCCTTTTAGCAGGCTGGTGAAGCATATGGATCCCTTCTCAGAATAATATTTTGAAAACACAAAAAATACTCACAGGATTACAAAAAAAAATTATACTGAAAAACAATGTTCAATTTTTTTAAAGTTTACTGATTCCAGGTTATTAACCCCTTCTCAACATAGCTGTTGACCTGAGCTTTAGTGCAATAGAAAAAGATCTAAATTTGGAATCAGAGGAGCTGAGTTCAAATTGTGGCTTTGCTACTTAGTACCTATGAGACCGTGGAGAAGTCATTTAATCTCCTTGGCCTCTGTTTCCTCATATGTAAGTGATAGGGTACTAGATTAGATGAACTCTGAGGTCTGAGCCATGTCTAGAATGAAAATTCTATGATCCTAGTCAAGTAAGAATGGTCCTTCATATATCAGAAAACAGGACTTGGCTATGAGTGATAGCATTGAGAACTGCACCAAATTCTTTTCCACCCTAGAGAAGCATATTAAAAACTAGAAGGAGCTGGTCTTTTACTGCTTTTGAACTTGAATTGACCCATATGTTGTAGCTCTGGAAGATAGAGATTTAGGAAGAGAGCATGAGAAGCAGTAGTGACATCCATGTAGATTGATGAGAATAACACATGGAGTTCTGGGATTCTTGGGTATTTTCTCCTTGTCTCTGTAGGAGTACATAGTTGATTACCAGTCCTCAGAGATGAATAGCCAAGGGCACATGTGTTATCTTTATGAATGCTTGCCTATGTTGTTAGTCTGAGGCAGAGTCCAGTGGTGGGAAGAGATGACAGACAACACGTAGGTCCAACGTAGAGCTGCATATCTATCTGAATGTATTGTCTGAGACCACTCTCTCATCCCTTAGAAGAATTCCCCAGAAAGGATCTCAGGAGTATAATACTATATGGTCTTGGTTATGTGAGTTTATCTCTCTGAATCTCAGTTTCATAATTTGAAAATAGCAATAATAATAACTGAACTCATGGATTCACTCAGTGCAATTCAATTCCATATTCATTATCTAAAATGTGCCAGGTACTGTGATAAGACATACAAAGACAAAACAAATAGTCCCTGCCCTTCAGAAACTTGTGTTCTACCGTAGGGACACGTAAAAATATAAGGAAATAAGAAACTACACAGAAAGTAATTTCTGAGTAAGAGAGCACATGTGTTATATGAAGGAGAATTTGTTGGCAAAATCACATGGTTTCTAGAGGGCATAATGGAAAGTGTGATAGTGACATTAGATGTCTTGGATTAACATGAAGGGGTTTGAGGGTGCATGGAGCAGTGGTCAGTAAATGAACCTTCAGCCTAAGCAATAACAGCAAGGATTTATTAAGCAATTATTATACCACTGAGAATGACAAGGATTCCAAATAGACTCACAATGGAGTGCATTATTACCAATTTCACCATAACAAAGATAATGATGATGTGATTATTAATCCCTGAGAAACGTGTGGGATTGTCGGGGAGAGAGGCATGCAAGAACATGTTTCTTGTCCTACCAGATGGTAAAGGTAGAAATAGATGGAGTCATAGAGAAAGATGATGTATAAAGGGTTCAGAATTTTTGATTTACCTTCAGTTAAGTCAGTTCTGCACCTGGACTCAGTGCAGTGTTGAATAGATTATCTCCCCATAGGTGGTGATGATGGAGAGAGGGTATACAAGAGAGTCTTTGTTCTTGAATGTTGCTAGTATGGAGTGACAGATGTGGTAGAGCAGATGTCTAGACCCTGTTTCTGTCTAAGAGTCAAGGTTAGCTTGATCAAAAGGAGAAAGTGGTAAAGCCCAGAAACACTTTAGGTACTGAAAAGTATCATGTGAGATATAAGTTATAAAATACATAATATCAATGTTTTTATTGATAGTCAATGGATTTTTTCTTCATATCTGACAGATGATTTTTAGAAGGTGGTAATACAGTATACTGGAAAATAGCACTGGTTCTGGAGTGAGAACAACTGAGTTTAATACTTATCCCAGACAAATCATATAATTTCTCTGAACCTTCATTTCTGTAGCCATAAATTGGGGGAAATATTACTTACACTATTAGCCCTCAGTAAGGAAAGAGTTCTGGGACAGAAAGATCTAATCGATCTCTTAATATTCATTTTATAAGGATGTACTACATGCTGAAAGAATTGGAAGCATGGCCATACAAAGGGAAAAAAAACGTTCCCTTCCCTCGAGGAGCTTACTGCATAATGATCATTTATATTCACATAAAGAGGTATAGAAACCCTTCTGGTGCTTCTTCTACCAAATCTCACTTGCAAAGTAGGACCAGGACCGCAGAAGTCAGCAGATTACTCCTTTCTTCAGTGGTTTAAAGGCAATTCTTAGATTATTCTACTTATCACTTGTAAGCCCCAATCTGGCATGCATTAACGATCAATTAGTCAGAGTTAATTAGCTTTTAGAAACATATATTTACTACGATGCTACAATGAGAATGTACAAAAGTACAAAACATTCCCTCTAGGCAGGGGATATATATTCTCCATGCATACACAAGGTTCCTGAGAGAATAGGACCACCCAGAGAGAACATATGTCAAAATGGTAAACTCAGAGCTGCAAATTCTTGGAAGTCCTTTTCTTTGTGGAATTTGCATGAAGTTTCCCTGAAGTGTGGCTCTATAATAATGTTCTGACAGTCAGTGCCTTTGTAGAGTCCAGAGTTGCATGTCTCTCTGCCCAGAAATGCTAACTCTCCCTGAAGCTCTCTTTTCTCAACGTGTCCAGTTTGCTCCCCTCTTTGAGTTCCTCTGTTTGTGCATTATTTTGTTATAGTGTTGTCCCTGTCTCTCAATTAGAATGGTCAATGAGAACATGTAGGCAAGGGACAGAGAGAGGAATGTGATGCTCCCTTTGGGCATGTTTCTCCTCCCCCCACCCCCATCAACTTCTGCTGCCTTTTAGTATAGGCATAGTGATCCATCTCCTCAAAGTGGTCTGTTTGATTCTCTTCCCCCTTGAGTCCCTGCTCTGCATATACAAAGGCAAAGATTCCTTCAGAGCAAATCCTGCATGTAGTCATCTGATTTCATCCAAAGGTTCACTTACAAGCTGTATGACCCTGGGCAAGTCAGTGATCCTCTATTTGCATTAACTTCCTTATCTGTAAAGTGAGTATAATAATAGCACCTACCTTCCAGAATTGTGAGGATCAAATGTATGATAAAGTACTTTGCAAACCTTGGAAATGCTTTATTCATGCTAGATAAAATTACTGTTATTTATGTTAAAATTATCAGTCACTACAGAATATTGTCAATTACATTAACTAGAGATTATAGGAAATCTCTTTTAAATGAACCACATACACAAAACAGATAGAAGGTGAGACTTTTGGTCAATGTGATCAACAAGATGGAGGACTAAACATTTTCTCTGTTACTCATGAACTCTCAAAATTCCTCAAAATAAAAGTAGCATATAGAAAGTGCAGCTTTTTCCACAGGACTGGACACCATTAAGTCTAACAATTCTGATGAATTAATAGCAGATATGCTTAGTCCATAAACCCTGTCACAGTCACTACTTCCTCCCCAACAGTCCTTACTCTCTGATAGGACTCACAGGGTTGTGCTCTGGAATGCATTCAGCAAATTCCTTTCTGATACTGTAATCTCTGCCAGCATACCCTGCCACTGCCCTCCACCATTCTGTAGCAATAAATAAATGAATGAAGGAATGAAAACAAAAATAAAAACAAAAAACAAAAACTCAGCAAACTTCAAATCTACCCATAATTATTGCAGAGAAGGGAAAGATATAAGAAACCTGACGTGTGCTCTGCCTAGAATAATCATGTACTACATCAAACCTCAGCCAGAGATATAAAGAACAGAGTGAACTGGGGCAAAGTACAAGTATGTATGTGGGGGGACATCACTTGTGGTAGTCACTGAGGCTGGAGAATAGTGAATTCACCAAAGTAAAAGGAGGCTGAGACAGCTTTGAGTTCCAGTCATCAGGGGACCTACTGTCAAAGTGAGAAGAATCAGAAACAAAGCAATATTTTGATATAAGGAAAAAAGATTGAATTTAACAAAGGTCTCTGGGGGAAGAAAACTTTTAAAAATTTCAACCTCGGGGGCAAGCTAGGTGGCACAGTAAATAGAGCACCGGCCCTGGAGTCAGGAGGACCTGAGTTCAAATCTGGCCTCAGATACTTGACACATTTACTAGCTGTGTGACCTTGGGCAAGTCACTTAACCCCAATTGCCCTGCCTTCCCCTCTGCAAATAAACAAACAAATAAATAAATAAATAAAAAATTCAATCTCAAATGGATAAATCAATAGGGAATATATTAGAACAAAATATAAGATGGTCACTAAGCCACCTAAAAAAATCCAAATAAATGCTGCAAAGTAAAGGAAAGTGAACCAGTATGTGATGTGCCAGAGGACCCTGTGCATTCCCAGAAGAACAAGAACTATAGCACTATTTTCCCACATGGTTCAAGAGAGCAATAAAAATTATGGAAGCACAAATTTTGCCCTGAACAGCAGAAATAATTGGGAAAATTGAAGAAAAAAAACTTGAATCCACAATGGAGAGTCAATGTAAATGGGAAAATAAAAAACTGAAATACAAATATAGAGATTGGAGGAAAATTTAGGGGAAAAAGGTAATATTAAAAGATCTCATTGTCTCAATACAAAATATATATATATATATATATATATATATATATATATATATATATATATATATATATATATATAGCTCTCACAGATAGGTTAGAGACAACTGAAGATAATAGATTTTCCCGAAGAGCATTATAAGCCCCTACCTCCCCCAAAAAACTGAATACCATCATGCAAGAAATAATACAAAAATTCTCAGGATTCCTGAATAGCAAAAATAAAAACAAAGCACTAATTGAAACAATGTACAAATCATAAGAAATACCACTCCTGTAAAGTAACAACCATAAAAAGGAGGGGACAATAAAATAGTTGAGCAATAAAATAAAAACTTGTTTAAAAGAAGGAACTCAAAGTAGTTATATTAGAATCTTTATTTCCATAAAGAACATAGAGACTAAAGAAGAAATAATATGAGAACCATGAATCAAGAATAAAAGTCTAGAATAGAAAAAAAAGAGAACTAATGGAGAGTAAGATAAAGAAATCCTTTTTAGAAAAAAAGTTACAGAAATTAGAAAAAAACTTAGAAAACATTTAAGGGAAAGAAACAAAGGTAGTTTTTCATTAAGAACTTAAATGAAAGAACAAAAAAGGGAAATAATTAACTAACTAAAAAGAGGACAGGTCAAAAAAATAAGTAAAACTCCAAAATTAGAGAAAAAGGGTGACAAATGGGGTTAAGGGGAAGGGGAAAATACCTGTGGGAATAACATGGACATATGAATAGTTATAACCATTCTGGAAAGCAGTTTGGAGTTATAAAAAAAAGTTACTTGACAATGCATTCTCAGCTATGCCATTGTTAGACTTATACCCAAAAAGGGTGAAAGAAAGAGGAAAAGATCTCATATATACAAAAATATTTATGGCAGTTGTTTTTGTAATGGCAAATAAAGAAAAAACTAAAGGGATGTACATCAATTGAGGAAAGGCTGAATAAGTCATGGTATGTGGATTTGATGGAATGTTATTGTGCTCTAAGAAATGTGGAACTAGAAAATTTCAAAGGGAAAGGGAAAGACATTTATAAAGTAACGAAGAATGAAACAAAATGCCAGGAGAAAAATGTATTTAACAGCAATATTATAAAGAAAAACAACTTTAAAAGCTATAAGAACTATGGTCAATTAAATGATCATTCACTATTCCAGAGAACTGAAGATGAAGTATACTATGCACCTCCTAAAAATGGTAACAGATGTAGGTTTAGTGTGTGTAACACACACATGTGTGCATAGATTTCTATACACATACACACATGTTTATGCATGTCTATTGTATGTCTACACATGTACATGTGTGCATATGTGTTGGCGTGTATTGCATGCATGCACACATACACGTATGGGGAAGTTAGGTGGCATAGTGGATAGAGTGCCAAGCCTGGAGTCAGGAAGACTCATCTTCCTGAGTTCAAATCTGGCCTCAGATACTTACTAGCTGTGTGACCCTGGGCAAGACACTTAACCTGGTTGGCCCCAATTTCCTCATCTGTAAAATGATCTGGAGAAGTAAATGGCAAACTACTCCAGCATTTTGCCAAGAAAACCACAAATGGGGTCATGAAGAATCAGACACAATTGAAAATGACTGAACAACAACAATACACATACATGTGTATATGCATATATAATATATATGTATATGTGTGCAT
Source organism: Trichosurus vulpecula (assembly GCF_011100635.1). Taxonomy (NCBI): domain Eukaryota; kingdom Metazoa; phylum Chordata; class Mammalia; order Diprotodontia; family Phalangeridae; genus Trichosurus; species Trichosurus vulpecula. The sequence continues at coordinate 250,089,193 of NC_050573.1, read as the reverse complement.
GATTGCTAAAACCTTTTAAAAATTTACAACCTTTTATGTATGTATGTATGTATGTATGTATATGTGTGTGTATACGTATACATACATAGACGCATATTGATATACAATGTGGAGCCGTTTGCTTGACTACATACTTATAATGAAGAATTTATTTTTCTCTTTTCTTTTTTTTCAATGAATGGAATGAAAGGGAGAGAAAATAGATTTCTGTGAGTACAAAAGATGAAAAAATAAATAGAGAGGTGGGGGTTGCTACAAATTTGGAATGTACCATGTACTTTCAGATGTTTTGCTTAATTATTTTACTTTGCTACAAGACATCTCTCAGGGAATAAGAATACTTCACAAATGAAATGTAAAAATAAAACACATTAATAAAATTAAAACAACAATAAAAATGAATATTATAGAATTACAAAGAACAAGACAGCCCTAAAAAAGAAATATTTTTTTCTCTTTGAAGAGGTAGGACATTCACATATGAAACATTGCATATGTTTCATCTTCTTTGATTTTATGGGGGGGTGAGGGTGTTTCTCTTCTTCCTCTTTTTCCTTATTTTTTTTCTTTAAAATTATTATTTGTTTTAAGGGCTGACTTACTTGCAGAGTGGGAACAGGAATACCAGGAGAAATTTAGGTGATGTCACAACAAAAGATATTAAGGAAAAATTAAGGTTGGGAAAAGGGAGGGCATTAGCAGCTGAGGGACCTGGAAAGACCCCGGAGACAAAAATGTTTTCTTTATGAAACCCTCTTAAACTATTTAAAATAAAAGAAAACCCTTCTTATTATTTAATACTCCCTTAGCAATTCTCTCTGGGTTCTAGTTGAATTTGAGTACTTGGTACTCTCAGGCCTGTATATTACATCTCCTGCCTGGTTGCAAGTTCTCTAGTCATTGGCATGCATGAAATGCACTTTCTTCTACCTCGCATGTCTCAAAATTCTTGTCAAACTTTAAAGCTCAGATTAGGGTCCATTGCCTTTGTTGGTCCTTCCCTGATCCCCCAATCCTAATTGCTTTGTCCCTCCTCAAATTTTTGTTTATTTATTTAACCATGTCCATGCTGTTTCTCCATAGTAGCATTCAGATTTCTTGAAAGCAATATAGATAGATATATCAGCAGACAAACCAACACATCTTTCTCTATTTCTCTAAAATCCTTATCCTTTAACAATGCAATTATTTTACCTACGAATTCTGCCTTACTATAAAGCAGAATAAGAAGAGCTGACAAATTTTTAGCGTGTTGATGATAAATCTCAATATTTGCTAGCCATGCTTAGCCCTCTAATCTATGCCAGCAGTGTTAAACCTTAAAAAAAATCAAGAATCTTTTATCTGTCCTTTACTATTTCCATGACAACCTTTGTCATTTCCTTTTATGATCATTGATAATTTGCTGCTCTCTGATTTCAGCTATCAGCCCTATCTATGAAGTGGGCAAAAAAAAAAAAACATTTGAAAGAGTAATAACATCATGGCTCTTCACCAAGGCAGACCATCCTAAGCATTAACCAGAAAAAATAATATTCAATTTTTCCTATCTCTCCTTTTGGATATAATTTTCCATTATATATAGCATTTTCCAATTAACATGTGCCTTGTCTCACATAGCTTCTCCCTTTCGAATTTAACATCAAGTGCCTTCCTTAGAAATACCACATGTTTTTAGCAAGGAGAGATAGAAAAAGGGAAATTTTTAGCTGCGAAGAAGGCAAGAGAAATATGAAGAGGAATGAACTTTAGACTGGGAAAGATGAAACAAAAATTGTTCAGAGAAAACTGAAGCCCAAGTAACTGAGGAGATGGTAGAAGATCACCAAGTGCCCTAAATTACTTCAAGTTAGCAGTCCAGGCAAGTTATGTCTCAGGGTATTGAAAGAAATTGCAGATGTGACTGGTGATGGTAAATTATCTTTAAAGAGCGATAATGAAGAGAGAGGTTCCAGAAGTCTAGAGGTGGGCAAATGTCCCAATTTTCACAAAGGAGGAGACTGATACTTCAATCTATGGTGGATGAACTTTCAATTTCTGGCTTAAAAAAATTTAGAAGAGATTATTAAAGAGATGGTTTGTGATGCTTTATGGTAGTGATTATCACAACAAGCTAGGAGGGATTTACTAAAAGACATTCAGGCTAACCTCATCTTATTTTGACTGGGTCAATTTCTATTGACCAAGTGAATTCCATAGGCATGCAAAATATATCAGAATTCTAGGAAAGTATTTGGCAGAATCTCTTGCAATATTTTGTGGACAAGACAGAGATATTTAGGCTAGATACAGTTGTGTATGTGTATATATATATATATGGGTATAAGGTGTGGGGAACATCATGGCTTGAGTGACTAGTCAGTGATGATGAATCATTATTAATCTAGAAAAAATGGAGGGAAGGGAGGACTTCAATGGAATGTCACATGATTTTTTTTCCTGAGCCCATTCTGTTTTTTTTTCTTTTTTAAAAGTTTTATCATTTACTTGGATGATGGCATAGATTTCTTGTTTATCAAATCCGTGGGCAGCACAAAGCTCTAATGGATAGCATTGAATCAGAATCAGAAATCAAAAGTATCTCTATAGTTTGAAATAATGGGGTATTGCTAATGAGATAATGTATGAGAAAGATACACTTAAAAGTCTTACACTTAAGGTTTAAAAAAATTGCATGAATCTAGAATTTGACACCTGGAAAGTCAGGGAGTCAATAAAATTTTTTGTTGCTTACTCATTCCAGTTGTGTCTGACTCTGTGACTCCATTGCGGGTTTTCTTGGCAAAGACATTGAAATGGTTTGCCATTTCCTTCTCCAGCTCATTTTACAAATGAGGAAACTGAAGCAAACAGGGTTAAGGGACTAGCTAGCCCAGGTCACCTAGCTAGTATCTGAGGCCAGATTTGAGCTCAGATCTTCTTGACTATAGGCCTGGCACTCTCTACTGTGCCACCTAGTTGCCCTAGGCACAGAATAGAAAAAAAGTTGAAAGACCCTCTCGCCTTTAAGGAGCTCATAATTTAATGGAGGAGACAATATGCAAACACATCTTCAAATGAGATATATACAAAATAAATTGAAGATAATCAGAGGGAAGTCACTAGTATTAAGGACATTTTGAGAAAGATTTCTTGTAGGAGGTGAGATGTTATCTGAGAACAGAGGAATCTAAGATGGTCAAAAACAAGAGACAGGAACGGAGAATGTTCCAGGCATTGGAGATAGCCAGTGAAAATGTGCAGAGCTGGGAATTAGAGCATTACGTGCAGGGACCAACAAGAGGGCCAATGTCACTGGATTATAGAATATGTGGAGTGACTTGTAAGGTATAAAGTAGGAATGGATCAGGTTAAGAAGCACTTTAAAAGTCAGAGAATTTTATAATCTGATACTCAAGATAATAGGGAGCTGCTGGAGTTTATTAAGGAAGTGACAATGACCAAACCTGAGCTTTAGGAAGATCACTTTGACATCTTAGTGGAGGATGGACTGGGGTGTGAAGAGAATTATGGCAGGAACACCAACCAGCAGGCTACTACAATAGTCCAAGCATGAGGTGATGGGAGCCTGTGCCAGCAGATCTTGGGTTAGACATAGGGATTTCAGAATAGTTCATAGTCAACAATAGTCAAGAGTCTTATATGTACACTTACTAGTGTTTGGAGTATTGTAAGGTGTGAGAGGGAAAGACACAACTAAAATATTCATTAGAGGTGAGCTTTGTGAGCTCAATGCACATGTGGTTCAGGGAAGAGAGGCTATTTAATACAGATTTATATTACATTCAGTGTTAGGACAGTGATAAGGGAATAATCAGGGTTTTAATCTGGGAATTTCAGGCATGATGTTTTTCAGGCCACAGCAAGAAGGTGGTCCTAATGGTCCAGGATTCCTGAATCCATGCTTCAGTGCAGTTCCAACAGTTCCAGGGTCAGGGTAAAGATCACTGGCTATGCTTAGGGGCATGACTACTTACTTACTCACTTAGGTTGTACAAAGGAGTCACGGTGATAGGTCACAGCAACTCCTGGCTCTGATCTGCTCAGATATTTTATAAGAAGAGAAAAACTCAGGCCCATTTCTTGGTCTCCCACCCATGGGGTCACATGCAGTGAGATAGCAATCCACAAGAAATTTAGAAGTCTTGATGAAGAAATTTCTAGACATAAGAGATCCATATAATGACTCTTATGCCATACCATTTGCCCTGTAACTGAGACCTTCATATTTCTTTCTTTTCATCCACCCTGTTGCTGAACTTTCCTTTATAAAATGTGAGGGCCTTAAGAGCAGGAGCTTTCTTCTTTTCCTTTTTGTATCTGCAGTGCTTAGCACAGTTCTTGGCACATAGTAAATACATAAATAAATGATTTTTTATTCATTCTGGAAAAAGAGAAATGTAAGAATGATTTGGAATCTATCAGGAGAAAAGAAAATGGGAAATGGAGAACCTGTTGGGCAGAGAAAAATTAGGCCAGAGAAAAATGGTTTTTCAGAACTACAATGGTATTCTGATTTATTTCTTGGTTAAATGTAGTTTAGGCTGATAACTAAAAAGGTGACGGTCAAGATTTGTGAGTTTCCCAAAATTTCTTCAACTTGTCCATCTTTAGGCCCTCAGCATAGTACTTTGGTGAGACTGCTGAATATAATAGCTCTCTTGAAACCATCACTTCACTCAGTATCCAGGAAGATATACTATAGATGAAAAGCAAGAAGGAGTAAGAACGATAGGAGATGTTTGAAGTAACCGTCCATTATGGTAGCTCAGTTAAAAAGATCATGGCAACTGACTGGAATGGCGTGTCCTCTATCCCCTCCCACAAAATCTCACATTTGGAAATAGCTCTCTGGTACCTCTAGTCTGAGGGGCTCCCCTCTGCTATAGCTGGATTGACCAAGGGAGAAAGGAAAGAGACAACTGAGTATTCTTGGTCACTGTGCATTAGATTTTAAGATCCAGACTCATACATTTGCAAAACATAAAACAAGACAAAACAAAGCAAAAGTAGCTGTGTCTTTGGGGACACAAGGAAGCCATCAGTGGATAGTCTAAATAATGGAATATGGCAGCCCTTCACCAACGAACTATTCACTGAAAGCTAAAGTCCAGATTCCTTTTGCTTTGGTGACATGCATAGTGGAAAAGGATCATTGAAACTTTGATAGTGGGATTAAGCTTGGGCTGTCAATTGTATATGTTAACAAGAATCAGTTACTGAGATCTGCATTGGACTAGAAATGGCCATTGTTAATTGAGACTTTGAAGAGAGATATGTGATGATCTCAGAGATCAATTAGCTAGGCCCAAGCCACAAGGGCACAATATTCTGGGGCCACAAGATTTAGTAGTGCTAATAGTCCTGACAAAGTAGCTAATGGATTGATCGGAGGAACAGAGAAAGTATTGGTATTTTGCCCAAGAGTACAGAAGATTGACTGGGTAGTAGGCCAGACTGGTGCAAACAGGGACCAGCTAAAAGTCTCACTCACTAGGAATAAGTAATGTGCCAAGACTCAAACTTTGTAGTGAAGTTGATTGATTATCTCAACACTACTGATAAAGGCTATTCATGTAGGAAAAATTAGTAGGGATTCTCTTCTCAGATGTTTCATGTTATCAGAAATTAGGAGAAAACAGCAACTTTCCCATCATGCTTGCCTTTCAGGAGAGATGTTTCCAGATCCATAAGAAAAATGAACTAGAATAAGTAAATTTGTTAGATTCAGGGAGCTATATTGACCTGGCTTTGATGAGAAAATGAAGAGCTCCTTCCCAAGGATATATGAGAGTTATAAGATGGAGGCTTTGGACAAGGGGGGAGGAGTATCTAGTGTGATATGGAGCCATTCCAATAACTTGGCAGAAAAAAAAGACCATTGATATGAAGGTGACCAGGGTGCTAATTTGGTCTGCCATAGTTACAACAATATGATATCTTTATTGAATGGTATGTGGGTTAATGTAGGTCTCCCTTCCTCTAAGCAGAGACCCATGAAGGCAGTTTCAGAGACATCCCTAGGAAACACATGGTAAGTGATCATGGTAAAAAGTCTGAAATAAGAGGCTCAAAATAAGAAATAAGAGTGGATTTGGTGCTGCCTAAATAGATTACTGATTGCCTTGTAGACCCTATTACTTAGGTGCCTTGTTGACAGCTTTATGTCAAAAATAAGCAAAAGGGTTGAATTTCTTTGAATTGAAACTTTGAAAAAAGGGTATATCCAATCATTTTAATTGCTGGAAGGGGTACCTCATACTTTGTTCTTAAGGAAAAGTAGAAAAATGCAGCCCTGCATTGATCACACGGAACTCAATAAAATATCTATCAGGAAGTCATTATTCTTTATTTTGGACAAATTGGAAAGAAAAGTTTCAAAATTATTTTGTATCCTAAGCAGACCTTCTCTCTCATTTTTGGTCAAATCCAGTCACTTTTTCCAATTTTGTTTTCTTGAGTGATATTTGTACATATATATATATATATATATATATATATATATATATATATATATATATATGTATACACACACACATATATATGTGTATATATATGTGTATATATACATACATATGTGTGTATATATGTATATATATCAGATAGTCACTTATAAGGGTAAAAATATGGTTGTCTTATAATTATGAATAATGAGAAGTCAATCTAGTAATGCTGGTAGATCTACTCCATTTCCTATCTATTTGATATCTTCCTTTATTAATGAAATATGTTATGAATGCCATCAGGTTGATAGGAAATGTGATGGTGAATAAAGATCATTAGATTTGTAGTCCTAACATGATATTTCAAATCTTAGCTTTACTGCCAGCTACCTGTATAATGTTGGGCAAGTCATTTGAACTCTGTGTGCCTCGATTTCTTCATCTTCAAAATAAACCACATTGTTTAGTTGTGGTTGTATAGCCTTTCAGTCCCTCAAATTTATACACTCTTTGATTAGACTTACTGGCTATTCACTCCGTTTGCTCTCAGTTGTTCTGTAAGTCGATAATGCTCTGTTCATCTCTAGTGTTTTTCCAATTAATGTGTATTATAAAATAGGGTTTCCATGGCAAGATCAAGTGTTTGTTGACTAAGGTTGCTTCTGAGATCTCTTTGCCTTTTCCTTATGGTGACTGTTTTATATCAATTAAACTTTTCAAAGAAACAGTGACAATCAGGATCAGCACACTATTCTCCCAATTTCTTTATTCCGTGCTGCTACATATCTTCCTTTCCTGCTCTTGCTTTCCATCTCCAGTTCTGGGAACAGTAATCAAGTTGGCTCTACCATTCCTGGAAAGGACATGGAAATAAATTGCCTTATGGTTCTACTCACCATCCAGACCATGGGCAACTGCATAAGTGCTGCTTCCCTCAAGTAAAATGTAAGTTCCTAAGGGTCAGAGACTCTCTTGTTTTTCATATTTGTATCCCTAGCTCATAGAACCATTCATAGAATGGCTTCATTCATTTATTCTCATCTTTTTATCCATTTCCCATTTTCTTAGCCTATTGTGTTAAAAAGTCCAGCTGAAGGTACTGTGATTGCGTGCAGTATCTTTTCATCTTTATCATTTCTCATATCTTTGTCTTAATTTTGACCTTTTCTCTAACCACTCAATGATCTGTCTACATACACAGACTGTACACAGAGAGATGATTGTAATATTATAAAGTTTTTAAACCAGCCTTTACCTTTCTGCTAATATATAGTCCATTTCACCATTTAAAAGTGCCATTTGGTACAACACAGCTGGTGCATTCTGGGTCCATTTTTGAAGAAAGTGTATGTATGTATGTATGTATGTGTGTGTGTGTATAAACACACATGTATGCATACACATACGCACATACAATCCTTGTAGTATATATCCAAATATGTGTACACCTATGCATGTACATATACATAAATATATGTATATATGTGGTTGTGGGTAGGTGTGGCTTTTGAATAATTAGCAAGCTTTTGGTCTCCTTTGTTTCTTAATCCTTATATATATTCTCCAACATTTTAGCTGTCTTCCCCTGTGCCTTCTGTTACTTTTTAATCTCTTTATATCAAAGTATGTGATGGTTGGTTTAAGGCAAGGTTTCTTCCCTTGAGGTCCATAAACATGTTTTTGTTTTCAATAACTATATTTCAATTTAACTTCCTTAGTAATCAATGGATTAAAAGCATTATTCTGAGGGGTCCATAGATTTTACTAAACTGCTCAAGGGGTCTGTGACACTAAGAAAGGTTTAGCACCTCTGTTTTACAGGGTTTTACAAAGTTTGTCATAGAATTTTTCTACTTTGTCAGTTGCAACAGATGACCTCAGTGTGTTAGCTACATCTCTGGTGATAGAGGTCCCCTTTCCTCTGATCACCATAAACAGTATAAGCAGTGTGATCAAATAGCCCAGATAATTTATGCTTAGTCTTCCCTTTTGGTGGAAGTTGAAACCTAACTAACTCATTACCCCTTGTACTGCCTTTCTGTGGAGAACCTGGGAATCATTCTTTTATTCCTCATATGTTTGTTTAACTCTTTTGTGTTCAATTATAGTGAAAAAATGTAAATAGTGAATAATAAATTGTTTCAGCTCTTTTTTCTGTGTGTTAATTACTGCATAGTATGAAATGAGAGGAAGCACAGAACAGTGGATTGAATTCTAGCCTTAGTGTTAAAAAGTATTCAAGACCTGCCTCAAAGGCGTACTACATGTGTGGCCCTGGGCAAGTCACTTGACCTGTATACTACTTTAGGAAACTTAAGCTGGAGAAAGTGCTCTGATGCATAATGGTAGAGGATGTTTCTCACTAGATATTACTTGTGTCACTGAAATCACAGGTCTAGTCCCAATATCTTATTAGAGAACATCTCAAGTTTTGAGTAACAGCAGTAAATGCTTATGGTGGCACAAAAGTAGTTATTTATAGTAGCCTTTCCCATTTACCTGTCATTCCAACACCGTCACTGTGGAAAAGGTGGATAAATAGGATTGAGGAGTTTGAACAAGCAAAAAAGTATGCTTCATGAGAGTCGTGTGGCATAACACATAGAATGTACAGAATGTAGAGTTTGGGAATCAGGACACCAGGGGTCAGATAAGGCTTCACTAACTTGGCTGGGTATTCTTGAACAAGACCCTTAACCTCTTAAAATATCAATTTCCTCATTCATAAAATAGGAATAACAATGCTTGTGGCACCATATAGAGTCACTAGGACAAAAATATTTGCAAACCATAGAGTGTTATTTCACTGAAGGTAATTGTTATTCATGGGCAACTATAGTCACATAATATATTTACCCAGTAGCTAACTGGCTGGTGGTGATTTAGTCTGTATTTAGCTGGGTAGTTCCCAAAGGGCAGACAACAACTATTGCTACAATCATATGCAATGATTTTTCCAGATACAATTCTACTGGTATAACTCCTAAGTTACCAAGATCAAATCAGGCTATAACAAGAAGTTGGAGTTGGTTTCTGGTGGAGATACTTTTATTTACCAAATAAAAAAAGAAAGACATCTTTGTTAACTTTTTTTAAAAAAAAACACTGTAATAGATGTACACTGAACCCAGGTTAAAAATTAAGTAAGAAATGAAACAGAACCATAAATACCCAGAAAAACACAATCTATCAGGCATTATGCTCAATCACTGTTGTTGTTTCAGGGGAAAAATGGATAGAACAAAAACAAAAGAGAAAGATTTGCACAATAACTATATAAAATTTCCTTAGATTTTGGAATAAGATAATTTTAGATGGATGTGCTGTATTTAACCACTATTTTCAATCCATTCTTCTGACAGTTATCTTCACCTTTATCGAGCTCTCTACTACAGTGACTACAAGTTCTTTACATAGATTGTTACATCAGCAGAATAGACTGGATGGGAAAAGTATTCAATATACTTTTTTTAGTTCTTATTACAATTAAATTTATGAATTTACTATGTACTTTTCAATTGGCTGATCTCACAAATATACTTTAAAAGCATCATTTTATTACCACATAACCCCCAAAATAATTGGCCAAAGGATATGAACAAATAGTTTAAAAAGAAAGCAAAATATCAACAACCAATAAAATGCTTCAAAGCAAAATAATTAGGGAAATAAGAATTAAAATAACTAAGGTTTCACTTCACACCCAGCAAATTGTCAAATATGGAATGGAAAATAGTCAATGACAGAGAGGCTATGATAAGACAGGCACGTTAATTCACTAGTGGTGGAGTTGTAAATTGGTCCAACCTTCTGGAAAACAATTTAGCACTATGCTAGATGAGTGCTAAATTCTTCATATCCTTTGCCCCAGGGATACCCCCACTGGACACTTATCTCAAAAAAACAGGTGGAAAAGTTTGAAGTATGCCAAAAATTTCAGAATAGTATTTTATGGCAGCAAGAGTTTATGGATGTACAATTATAGAGTACCATTAATCATAAGAAACAATAAATAGAAAGAATATATAGAAATGTAAGACTTGTGTGGGCTGATGCAACATGGAGTAAGCTGAAAGAGGACAAAGGACATCATAACAACCATATAACACCACTGAAAGACATTTGAACTCAGGTCAAACCACTGACCAATCTTTATATCAGAAAAAGTGTTATGAGGCACATTTCACTAGGTGAAGATGTATTATACCACTATGTAATGTAGTCTATACCTTCAGATATGGTCTGTGTGTATACATATACACAATGCACATGTACATACACATGGACATGTGTATACATATTTATATGTTGAGCTGTCTGCCTATCTCTTTCTATCACTTGTCTATGATATTTCACAGATAAGCAAGTTGAGATTCATGGCTTGCCCATTGCTTAAATAGCTAGTAAGTTTGAGGCAGATTTCAAATCAAAATCTCTCCTAATTCTAAATTCATTTATTTCTTTAGTATGCCACGATGTTTTTCCCACACTGCAGTGCTTTTTTCACCCAGACAACTTCCTCAAAGTTGTACTATCCATATAACTACTGTATACTTTATTTAGATTTAGATTCATCCATTCTATGATACCACATGGAATACTGACCCCCAAGTAGTACTATTACTAGCTTTCAGCATCTCGAAGGAATTAGTGTTTTAGTTACTTTTTTCCTATCATATATCTGAATCATATTGCGAATCCATATGGTTTTATTTCCAAAATTACATAAAAATTGAAGAAAATATGTTGATCAGAGTTCTATCAAATATAATTTTTTCCTGTCTTTAAGGGTTACAGATCTGTAATTTTCTTATGCAGCAATGATACGGGTACTTTTTTTAGTTTGTGCTTTGTTCTTTGTCTACTTGAGAAGATGTAAAATGCATTGAATTAGCCTAGATTTCTGGGACAGGTACTTTGCTAGATTTAACGTTTGATCAGCTAAAACAAGCTCGTGCTATGTGCAATGACATTTATAGTGGCTGACTGCCATGAAAAACAAATGGGTAAAGTGTTCATATGCACCTGAAATTGGTAGATTCTTTAAACTTAATCAAGAAAACAATGGGAAATCCATTATATAATAGAACTGTTTTGTAGAAATCATTAATTTAAAACAGAAAATATTCCATTATGCAATTTTTCCATGTATATTGCCTGCTGCGGGACAGATTTTCTTCAAATTGTGTCTAAAGTACTCAACTGGGAGATTTTAGATGAGTCAAAGTCCAATAAAATTTATATATATATATATATATAATATACATACATATGTACATACATACATATATACATATATACATATATATATATATATATATATATATATATATATATATATATATATATATATATATATGATGTGGTGACAAATTTGAAGAAGGAAAATTTTATCATTGTTTTGTTTTTCTTAAAAAAAATCATAGAATTTGTGAATTTGAAGAAACATCGGTGGCTATCAAGTCCAACCCATACCTGAAAGGAATTTCCATTAAAGCAACATTCTTGACAAGAATTCATCCATCTTCTGCTTGAAATCTCCCAAGTACAGAGAATCCATTATGTCTTTTCCATTCCACTTTTGGATAGCCACAGTTGTTATGGGTTTTTCCTAATATCAAACCTAGATTGCAATCTTTCCAACTTCTCCCATTATTCTTGGACCTGTATTTCAAGGCCAAACAGAACAAGTCTATTCTATCTTCTACAAATAGTTGTAAATAGCTTTAATGTTCCCCTATAAGTATTCTCTTCTCCAGACTAGGTATGCCTAATTTCTTCAGTTGGCTCTCATATGTCATTGTCTCAAGTCTCTTTGACATCCTATCTATTCTCCTCAGGACATTTGTTAACTTACTAAAGTCCATTCTATACTATGATATCCAGAGCTGGACTCAACACTTCAGATAAAGATTCATCATCATGGACATTGCTTCAACTGTGGCTCTTGCATTTCATTAGAATCCTCAGAGGCCTGGTGAACCCTTCATTTCCCATCAGACCCACTCCTACTGCATAATCACCATACTCCCTTTTCAATTGCCTTCTCTTCCATATATCCTCTACATTTTAGCTTGTGTTTGTGTGTTGTCTTTCTCCTTTTAATTGTAATTTTCTTGAGGACAGACATTGTCTTCTTTTTCTTATTTGTTTCCCAGTGCTTAGTACAATGCCTGGCACATTGTAGGTGATTAATAAATATGTATTGTATTATATTGTACTTCATTGTATTGTAGAAATGAAAGTATATTGGGATAATCATTTCCTTATCCAAAAAAGCTATCTTCCTCTGAGTGCAACCCAAGATCTCATTAATTGTTTGGGCTGCCGCATCATACCTCAGACTTATATTGAACTTAAAGTACCCTAAGACCACTAGATTTTTTTTCAGGACTGCTATTTAAATATGACTCCTCCAACTTGTGTTGGTGAAATTAATGTTAGCATAACTTACATTTATCCCTATTAAATTCCATTTTATTAGATTCAGTTCATGTTTCTTGTCTTTTTAAAATCCCCTTGGATCCTAACTCTGTCGTTCAGTGTGTTAACTATCCCTTCTTTTTTATCTCCCAATATGATGAAGAAACCATCTATATTTTAGTCAAGGTATTGATATAAATGTTACATAGCACAAGAAGAAGTACATTGAAATTGAATTCCTGACAACTACACTTAGAACTTGGACATTCAACTAACTGAAGCCATTTGATTTTATTTTTATCTCATCTCTCCCACTCATAATTTCTCTTTGATGTTCCATTTAATTCTGGCTTAGCTAAGAAAGGTTTTGGTATGGTCCTTGGCATTTGTCATAATCCTTCTTCATTTGTCATGAGAGAAGGATCATTCTGAATTATAGTTCTCCTAACGGTATTCTTATAGAATCTCACCACTCTTTTGTTATTTATCCTTACTTCCATCTAGCAAGAATACCTTTAAAAAACTGGAGTATATAGATCAGTTCTCTAAGAATCCACAGCACTTTATATTGATAATTTTGCATTTTTCTCCCTTTTCAGAATCGTTTTGGGTTTTGTCTAAAGATTTTTTTTTTTAATTTTCAACAGCTTCCTTTCCATTTTGGATCAGTATGCAGGATAATTTTAGGATAATCAGTCCTAGATAACTTTTCTCTGAATTGTTTGAAATTTACACCTCACAAAACAAAAGTGTATATCAGACCATAAAATTACAACAATTTTATTATTAATAATAACAATGATGACTATCATTTATATGGCACTGATTATGTTTCAAGTACTGTGATAAGCATTTGACAAATATTTTATTTGATCCATGTTCAGCTTCAGACAGGAAGAGAGAAAGGATGGAGAAAGAAAGAGGGAGGGAGAGAAAGAGAAAGAGAGAGATGACAGAGAGAGACAGAGAGAGAGAGAGAGAGAGTTCATTTTATCTGACCTCAAATCTACACTTCCATATTTTTCTCTTCTCTTTCCTTACCCCCTGTATCAACAATGCTACTTGCCACTACTATGGCTGTGTACGACCAATAACACCAGAACACGTGAGGGCTGCTAGCACATATTCTTTGATCTGCTTTTCTAAGGAAAGCAACTTTAAGGGATTTACAATCTCACTCTAATTAAAAATACATATATCATTCACTTAGTTCAGGGGGAAAAGTTAGCACCCTGAACTTCAGAGCAAATACAAACAGAAATTACAAACAAGAATTACTAGCAGAGAAAAGAACAGAAACAATCAGACAGTCTTCTATCTGTCTGACCAAATCACAATACATACTTTACCAGAGAGAGAAGCACCAAGTGGGGCTCTTAACGGCTACCCAGAGTTGTGTTAGGCCAAACCATGCAACCATTGTTTCAATGAGTGAAACCCCCAAAACACCTCAAATCATATATACAATTCTCAGGGTCCTGGGACTTAGAACCTACTTAGCAAAAGGGTGTGAGGCTCGGGGCCTGGGGCTTTCTTGTTTCTTAAGCAGGTCATCAAAGACTCTTGATTTAATCAAAGACTCCCAATTGAAACAAAAGCAAGACTCATCAAAGGCACTTGATTACCTCAGTGCTGAGAAGCATTCCAGAACAAGACAACAAAAATTCCTGCTTTGCTTGCCATTACATTTGAAAGGCAAGACTCTTCAAAGTTACTTGACTGCCTAAGTTCTGAGAAGCACTCCTAAAGAAAAAACAAAGGCAAAAAGGCTCACCTGCTCACCATCACACCCCCTCAAACTAATCTCCCTCCTCTTTCTACTTCCAGGATGTTATTCTTGCTTCTATACATTGGATATTTCCTTAAAATTAATATACAATCATTCTACAACCAACATAAATGAAGCTTATCCTACCAACTATTTTTAAAAATAGACAGCCTTCTAATAACACCTCCACTTTAACCTTGAGAAAAGGTAGTCAAGTGTCTCATTGTGGAATGGGGGTTACCTTGGGTTCTAGGAGAATACGCCATCATAATGCTAGTTCTGGTGGTTCTTACTGAGCTGGTAAGTTTTGAGATACACGAACCATGATGGACTGCAATTCTACCCTCCTAGTACCAACTACCCTTTTATACACTCATCGCCAGGCTAGACGTAGATAATGAAGTTTTTATCTACAGTAACTCTCAAAGACCTGCTACTAAGTGACTGATGATTTGTTACCCACATTTTTGGAGGAACTACCAATGAAATAACAGCAATTTGCCTTTATATAGGATTTTAAAGTTTTAACAAGTGTTACTTCATTTGAATCTAAAAACAACTCTCTGTAGTTGAGTCATTTCAGTCCTGTTCAAATTTCTGTAAGGCCATTGGGGTTTTCTTGGTAAAGATACTAGAGTGGTTTGCCATTTCCTTCTTGAGCTTATTTTACAGATATGGAAATGAGAAAAACAGGATCAAATGACTTGCCCAAGGTCATACAGCTAGTAAGCATCTAAGGCCCACTTGACTTGGCACTTTATCCACTTCACCATCTACTCTAACACAACTACTATTGGTATTACTTATCCCATATTATACATGAAAAAAAGAAAAAAAAAATTAGAGGTTAACCTTAGAGAGGTTGAGTGACTTGTTCATGGTCACAGAATTACTAAATGAAAGAGAGGATTGGAATTTAGGTCTTCTGTACACCAAATACAAGACTTTATCCATAATATCATAATGTCATTGATGAATTGAACTATGAGAATATCTCTTTCTAGTTACAAATCCAAGCTTAAAAAAGAGTGTGAAATTGAAATACAGCATTCCAAAATATGACTTGTTAGTATGAAATCCCTGTTTTTGTCTCAAAAGGGGAAAAAGCTTCAAAATAGATTTCTGGTTAAATCTAGACCAATTGGTCCATGAGCTCCCTTTTGGTCTTCCCAATTATGTGTCTTCTTTATAGCAAAAAAGTGACTCAGAATGCAATAAAAAAATCAGCTTATCTTTATCTAGGGAGGAGATTCATTATAATAGTGCATGTAGAAAATAAATTTTAAAAGAGTGGGAAACTCATTAGGATAAAGTGATGGCAGTTCATCATACAAAAATGGAGCAGAGGAGAAAATGGAAGAGGAACAAGGAAAAATTCTTTAGGTCCCAACACCAGCAACAGAAAGAAAAATCATAAAATTTTGTCCTTAATTGGCTCAGTAGGCCAAATAAAGCTCTCATTCATCAGAATTAAATTTACTTCAGGGTATCTGCATCCTTCACTTGAAATCAGGTGGACATTGGTGCAGGCATGCATCTATATCCCTGGACCTCACTCCTCTCCCAGGGGCTCAAAAGCTCCTAGGCTTCCACCTATCTCAAATAACTGCATACTATAATCCTTTGCCCCCATCCCTTCCAAACTGAAATTTCCTATCAGTCCTCTTACCAATAGAGGGCTACAAGTATTTTCAAATAGAATCATAAAAACTGAAAGGTATAAAGAACTCCAGAGCCCACCTAGTCCAATTCATACCTGCCTATGAATCCCTTTACAATATGCCCATATGTGACCATCCAGCCTTAATTTAAAGAACTCTAAACAGGGAGAGATACACTGAAGATTAGTAAAAATCCAAGGGATGTGATTTCTCTCTGCAATTTCATATTTTTATAATTTTGCATAAATATATGGTATATGTATATAAAATATTTTTGTATTTCATAGATAGGTAGGTAGGTAGATAGATAAATAGAGCATGCAGGTCAACTCACTGACCTGAGAAAATCTTTCCTTTCCCATTCACTTCTCTATTATTCAGTCATTGGCTTTTAACCTTTCCATTCTTTTATCCTTCTCCATCTATACCTTACTGCAAATGTCATATCTGTCTCCCACAGAAATTTATACATAATTTTTAGAGTAACCTAATGAATGGGAAAATACATATATATTTTTTCCTCTAGAGTTGTTATCCCAGCTGGACATTTTTTTCTTTTTGGTCTTGACACATCATCACCATATGCATGAAAGGATCACATCCTGGGGAAGGAAATGCTCAATTAAATGTAATACTGTCTAGTTCCTCTGCATATGGGTTACAAATTCAAATACACAAAGTCAATAAGCACAGATGTTACCTTACCTAGGAAGCATTTTCCACACATTACTGATGACTTAACTAATCGATCTAGTATTCCAGAAGTATTCCAGAATACTTCATTTGTCTTTTGTTCTGGTGTCTATTTTAAGTTTAATTGGATTCCATTTATTTGGAACCATGAAAGGTCATTAAATCATTCAGAGGTAAAAGAGAAATTATCTCTTAAATCACAAACTGTCATTGTATATGTGTATTTGCATAGATATAAAGAAATGATTATATTTTTATGTCCACATAACTTTTTTATTGGATCTGGGAAATACATGTATAGGGAGGCTCTGATAAAGATTGCCTTATATTAATGGAGATAGGTAATTTCTCAGTGCTTTATATTCTTAGAGTTGCTTGAGGATGAGTTACTTGCCCAGGGTCACACATCTACTAGTCAGAGACAATACTTGAACCCAGGTCTTCTTGATTCTGAGGCAAGCTCTCTACTATGTTCTCAGCAACCCTAATCCATACATTTCATTGAAGGCAATCATGGGCTCGGTTTTATCAAGTTGGAAAGGATTTGACTGCAAGCCTAATGATAGACCATTTGATTTCTAAGGGAGTACAGAGAAAATTATTGTTAATAGGCTTGCTACTAGATAATGAAATTGTTTGGCGACAGGGATCCATGAAACAGACAATACTGTAAACCAACTTTTAATCCTATGTAGTTACTATCCATTTGCCTTCATAATGACAAAGGATAATGGGTATAAAGTGGTGCAAAGGATACCAAAAATCACACATATTTCAGATAATTAATTCAACAAGCATTTTCTAAGCATCTTCTAGGTGTTAGACAATGTGCTAGCTGCTAAGATTACTCAACAATTCTAAGCTTTTGATTTTTTCCCCATAACCAGTCCTACTGAAGGAATTGTACCCATTCATTCAGTCAGTCAGTCAGTTAATAATTATTAAATGTCTACTATATGGCAGGCACAGTGTTAAGTGTTAGGGATACAAGAAAAAGCAAAAGATAGTCCTTGCTCCCAACCACCTTACCATCAAATGGGGAAGACAATATTCAAGCAACTGTGCATAAACAAGTGATAAACAGGACAGATTGGAAATAGTCAACTAGTATTAGTGGGATTCATGAATTTTTTTGCAGAAGGATGATAGGACTGTAGCAAAGATTTGAAGGAAGCCAAGAGGCAGAGAAGAGGAGAGAGAGAATTCCAGGCTTGAGGGAGAGCAAACAAAACTCCCCAGTCTGAAGGTGGGGTCCTTTGTATGAGAAACAGCAAGGAGGCCAGGTGTAAATACGTACTTCTCTTAAGAAAAGCTTCAGAAGGCATTGCATGTGGTGAGCATCAAACTATCATAAAAAATTGAAATAATGGATAGAGCCCTACAGTAACAGAAATAGTAGTAGTTTCAGAGTAGGTTATCTCTATGTATTAAAACTCTATTGATGAGAGCAAAGTACAAAGTAAATAGCAAATTAAAAGAAATTATAATTGTTAGATTTTGTCCATGATTGCAATAGTGCCAAAATGAAGTGTTTTCTTTTCCCTACGATGCCTTCTTATAATTACAAGTAGTCCTATTTCTATGCATTTCTCAATTTACTTATCTTAAGAAACAATGAAAAATTAGACCTGTGGCATCTAACTGGCAGTATATCTTTTGCCAAGTAGACATATGACAACATGTGAGGGGGTGGTGATATAGGCAGCTCTCTGAAGCAAATTCAGGTCCCATAGGCTCCAAAAGAGCTATAATTACTCAAACATGACTAATTTTCTACTTTCAAACATCTAGCAATACCCTTATTCACCTTTCTCTAGCTTAAAAAAAGTGCTGGATTTTTTTAGCAAAAGATCTCACCATCCTATTCCTTCATAGTTCTTAACCTGTTATCACTACAGCACTGAAACAAGTGTCTATTTGGCAAAAGATATATTGCCAGTAAGATGCCATGGGGCCAATTTATCATCAGCTCTTAAGATGAACAAATCAAGGAATGAATAAAAAAGGATTTTTTTGTGATTATAAGGAAGCTTTGTGGCAATAAAAAAAAAGGAATGCTGAGGTTAAAAGAAAACAATCTGGTTTCTTTAAGTTACTTATCCTGTAAACTGTCAGAATCTCTGTTTTCTCATTGTGTCATAAGATGTTCCCAAATAAAATTATCCCCAGATTCTGATCTTTGCATTATTTTTACCTCACAGGGTTTTTGTGTTAAATGCATTTGATAAAATATGAAATGATAAATAACTATGAATTATTATATTACTATTTCTTTAGAAATTTCAGGCTGTCAGATTGGTGTGGTGGGTAGAGAACTGGATCTTTCTGGAGTCAGAAAAACCTGAGTTCAAATCTGGTTTCATTTACTAGGTGCATGATCTTAAGCAAGACACTTAATCAGTATTTGCCTCAGTTTCCCAATCTGTAATATAAAGATAATGATAGCACCTGCATCTCAGGATTGTTGCAAGGATTAAATGAGATAATATGTGTAAACCACTTAGCACAGTATCTGGCACAGAAAGTACTATATAAATGCAGGAGCAGCTACGTGGCACAGTGGATAGAGTGCTGTCCTGGAGTCAGGAAGACTCATGTTCCTGAGTTCAAATCTGGCCTCAGACACTAGCTGTGTTATCCTGGGCAAGTCATCTAGCCCCATTTGCTTTGGTTTCCTCATCTGTAAAATGAGCTGGAGGAAGAACTGGCAAACTACTTTGGTATCTCTGCCAGGGCAAATCCCAGATGGGGTCACGAATAATTGAAAATGACTGAACAACAAATATAAATGCTAGCTATTATTATTTTTTTAAATTTAATTTATTTAATATATTTAGTTTACAGCATTGATTTTCACAGGAGTTTGAATTACGAATTTTCTCCCCATTTCTACCCTCCTGCCCACTCCAAGATGGCGTATATTCTGGTTGCCCTGTTCCCCATTCAGCCCTCCCTTCTGTCACCCCACTCCCCTCCCATTCCCTTTTCCCTTCTTCTCTTGTAGGGCAAAATAAATTTCTACACCCCATTGCCTGTGTATCTTATTTCCTAGTTGCATGCAAAAACTTATTTTTTGGTTTTTTTTGGAACATCTGTTTTTAAAGCTTTGAGTTCCAAATTCTCTTCCCTCTTCCCTCCCCATGCACCCTCCCTAAGAAGGCAAGCAATTCAACATAGGCCACATGCGTATCATTATGCAAAACCTTTCAACAATACTCATGTTGTGAAAGACTAACTATATTTTGCTCCTTCCTAACCTATCCACCTTTATTGAATTTTCTCCCTTGACCCTGTCCCTTTTCGAAAGTGTTTGTTTTTGATTACCTCCTTCCCCTGTCTGCCCTCCCTTCTATTGTCCCCCCTTTTTTATCTTCTTCCTCCTTCTTTGCTGTGGGGTATGATACCCAATTGAGTGTGTATGGTATTCCCTGCTCAGGTCAAATCCAATGAGAGCAAGTTTTACTCATTCCTCCTCACCTGCCCCCTCTTCCCTTCCTACAGAACTGCTTTTTCTTGCCACTTTTATGCGAGATAATTTACCCCATTCTATCTCTCCCTTTCTCCCTCTCTCAGTATATTCCTCTCTTGTCCCTTAATTTGATTTTATTTTTTTAGATATCATCTCTTCATATTCAACTCACCCTGTGCCCTCTGTGTGTGTATATATATATATATATATATATATATAATATATATATACACATACATATGTATACACATACATATGTATACACACACACACACACACACACACACACACACACACATATATATATATATATATATATATATATATATATATATATATGCATATTCCTTTCAGCTACTCTGATACTGAGGTCCCATGAATCATACACATCATCTTTCCATGTAGGAATGTAAACAAAACAGCTCAACTTTAGTAAGTCACTTATGATTTCTCTTTCTTGTTTACATTTTCATGCTTCTCTTGATTCTTGTGTTTGAAAGTCAATTTTTCTATTCAGCTCTGGTTTTTTCACTGAGAAAGAATGAAAGTCCTCTATTTTATTGAAAATCCATATTTTGCCTTGGAGCATGATGCTCAGTTTTGCTGGGTAAGTGATTCTTGGTTTTAATCCTAGCTCCATTGACCTCTGGAATATCGTATTCCAAGCCTTTCAATCCCTTAACGTGGAAGCTGCTAGATCTTTTATTATCCTGATTGTTTTTCCACAATACTCAGATTGTTTCTTTCTGGCTGCTTGCAGTATTTTCTTCTTGACCTGGGAGCTCTGGAATTTGGCAACAATATTCCTAGGAGTTTTCTTTTTGAGATCTTTTTCAGGAGGGGATTGGTGGATTCTTTCAATTTCTATTTTACCCTCTGGCTCTAGAATATCAGGGCAGTTCTCCTTGATAATTTCTTGAAAGATGATATCTAGGCTCTTTTTTTGATCATGGCTTCTGGGTAGTCCAATAACTTTTAAATTATCTCTCCTGGAACTATTTTCCAGGTTAGTGGCTTTTCCAATGAGATATTTCACATTGTCTTCTACTTTTTCATTCCTTTGGTTCTGTTTTAAAATATCTTGATTTCTCATCAAGTCACTAGCTTCCACTTGCTCCAATCTCATTTTTAAGGTAGTATTTTCTTCAGTGGTCTTTTGGACCTCTTTTTCCATTTGGCTAATTCTGCCTTTATTCTTCTCCTCATTGGCTTTTTGGAGCTCTTTTGCCATTTGAGTTAGTCTATTTTTTAAGATGTTGTTTTCTTCAATATTTTTTTCAGTATTTTTTTGGGTCTCCTTTAGCAAGTCATTGACTTGTTTTTCATGGTTTTCTCACATCACTCTCATTTCTTTTCCCAATTTTTCCTCTACTTCTCTAACTTGGTTTTCCAATTCCTTTTTGAGCTCTTCCATGGCCTGAGACCAGTTCATGTTTTTCTTGGAGGCTTTTGATGTTGGCTCTTTGACTTTGTTGACTTCTTCTGGCTGTATGTTTTGGTGTTCTTTGTCACCAAAGAAAGATTCCAAAGTCTGTGACTGTTTCTGAGTCCGTTTTTGCTGCCTGGCCATGTTCCCAGCCAATTTACTTGACCCTTGAGTTTTTTGTCAGGGTATGACTGCTGGTAGAGTAAAGAGTACTTTGTTCCAAGCTTGAGGGGATGTGCCATTGATTTCAGAGCTATTTCTATACAGCCAGCTCTGCCACACCAGCACTTCTCCTTCCCCAAAAACCAGCAGCCTGGACCTGACTCAGATCTCAAGCAAGCTCTGCACTCCTGCTCTGAGCCGCCACTTAATTCCTCCCACCAGGTGGGCCTGGGGCTGGAAGCAATTGCAGCTGTAGTTCTGTAGCTGCACCACCCCCACTGCCACCAGAGTGGTGGCCAAACCGCGAACTCTTTTCACTCTGGCCCCTGCAGCTTGTCCCACTAACCTTCTCTGTTGTCTTTGGTGTTTGTGGGTTGAGAAGTCTGGTAACTGCCAAAGCTCACTGAGTCAGGATGCCAAGGCCTGTTCCACCGAGCCCCGGTCTGGTTGGTCCTGCCGCCACCCATGCTGGGCTCAGCTCCACTCTGCTCCCAGCTCCGTGCACGATAGACCTCATCCAGCAACCATCCAGGCTGTCCTGGGCTGGATCCCTGCTTCCCTCTGCCATTTTGTGGGTTCTGCAGTTCTAGAATTTGTTCAGAGCCATTTTTTATAGGTTTTTGGAGGGACTTGGCAGGGAGCTCACACAAGTCCCTGCTTTCCAGCCATCATATTGGCTCCACCCTGCTAGCTATTATCATTAATATTATTATAGGAAACTAAGTACTTTATAATTAGTACGCCTAATATTTTTCTCAAATCTGAAGAGCATCAACACCCTAGGAGTGGAGAAGAGAGGTTATGATTGTAATTCACATTTACATAATGCTTTATGGTTTACAAAGCATTTTTCTCCTAATAATTTAATGAGTTCAAGAATCATCCCCACTTCACAGATGAGGAAGATGGGGCACATCACCATTGTCCCAACAATGATGCAGTGAATAACAAAACAAATAAAATAGTGGGATCTGGAGACAAATAACCTGGAGACCAAATCCTGCCTTTGCTCATTACTAGTTATGTGATCTGGGCTTAGTTACCAAATCCCTCTGTGTCTCAGTTTCTTCATCTATACAGTTGGAGGGAAAAAAAGTCTGTTTTTCTTTACTTGATTTTGTGGTGATTAAAGCAAAATAGTAAAAGTTAATTGCTTTGTAAACTCAAAAGTATTATAAAAATATCAACTACTATTATTAAAGCTAGTACGATATAGTGGGAAAAGCCCTGGTCAGGGAGAGGAGCTTGGCAAATTGGATGGGGCAGGAAGGGGTGGAGCAGAGCTGAGAGGAAGTGAGACAGAGCAGTCAGAGCTGGGAGAGAGATACACACAGAGCAGCAGTTTGAGTGAGAGCCAGGGAGTGATTTTGCTTAAGGGTGTTCGTTTGTGGGAAGGCCCTAACAGAGGGAAGCTTTGGGGATGTTTGTGCCCCCTGCATTTTCTAATGTGTATGGATTTCTTTGTTGCTATGACGAATTTGGCTTTCTGGTGTTTGAATAAATGTTTTGGTTCTGCCTTCAATGAAGAGAATATATTATATTTTGTGATTCAGAACTACGTCAGCATATTCATAGCCACTGTAGGTGCTGTGAATATTGCATTGGCACTACATGAGGTAATATATATATATATATATATATATATATATATATATATATATATAATGCATTTAAAGAATAGCTTGATAGTATAGAAACTGGGAAATGGTCCAGCCATTCTGCCAAGCATGTTGGAACTATTTTCTTCCATATTACTATAATGTGTATACCCTTTGACCCAGCTATACTGCTACTAGACCTATCATCCAAGAAACCAAAAAGGAAAAGGACCTATATGTAATAACAAACACATCATGACAACTCTTTTTTGTGGCAGCCCAGAATTGGAAGCTAAGAGGGTATCTTCCTATAGGATAATGCTTAATTAAATTGTGGCAAATGAATATAATGGAATGCAATATTACTTTCTCATAAAAAATAGACACTTTTTCTGATGAAACTGGGAAGACATGTGTGAACTGAGACAGATAGTGAAACTATGAGAACAATTTATATGATTTATACAGTGATGGAATTATCTAGGTGGTATAGTGGATAAAGCACTGGGCCTGTGATCAGGTAAACCTGAGTTCAAATCTGACCTCAAATACTTTTTAGCTGTGTGACCTTGGGCAATTCACTTAGCCTCTGTTTTCCAAAGTTTCTTCAATTGTAAAAGAAAAGGGAGGAGGGGATAAAAATAGCACTTCCTTCCCAGGGTTCCTGTAAAGATAATGTTTATGAAATAATATGTATAAATGTGTGCTTAGCATAATGCCTGGCACATAGTGGTGCTATATAAATAAGAGTAACAGAATGCTAAAATAAGGGAAAATTATTCTTGTCTATCCACAAGGCAGCAAAACAGAAAAAGGAGACAACTGAGTTTGCTGATAAACTGTAGGATTGCATGAAAGGAGACATCAGGGTGTTCTCAAAAAGAGAATGTCTTCAGGATAAGGAAGAGGTCTTGCAGCATTATTATGTCAGCTGGGGATAGAGTTGTTTATTCAATGGTACAAAAACTGGAATGATTTAGAGGATTTTGGACTTTCTCACAGACTACCTGCATGCTTTTATCCATGTACGTATTCAGGCTACTCTGTGTGACTACTAACAAATTTCTCACTAACTTGAGATAGTTTCTGCCTCCTGATTTTATATCATCAGCATCATCATCATCATCATCATCATCATCATCATTGACTTTAGAACTCTGTTTAGTCCAAGGTAAACCATAGGTCCAAAAGAATGATGATGAAACATGAAGTTCACCTTGTGACAGACAACTAATAAACTTAAAATGCAGAAAACCACATAATGCTTAGAAATGACCAAAACTGGAATTTGTCTTTCAGGATAATGCAGCTAAGTATTAGTGGCTTTGTCTTATTTCATTTTTATTTTATTATTGGGAGGGGGAAGTATGAAGGATAGACTAAAAAAAAAGAAATAAAAAACATTTTTTGTTATAATATGCCACATTTATTTCAGTATATTTTATTACTGTGTAATGGTGTTGATCTGAATTAAAAGTCAGGCAGTAAAACACACTTCTAAAGAGGAATGATGAAAATATATGAAATCATTTTATACCAAAAAAATCAGTTGACAGCTACTCTTATTACTGGTATTGGAAATAAATGGAGAGTATTTATTTTAAAAAGACTCCCCACCAAAAAAAAATCAGTGCTCAAGGGATCTTTACAGTAATAGGCAATAGGATGTTTGGAGGTGTGAGCCCCAATAGAAAAAAAAAAGGGCCATGTTGAGAGACAAAGAGAGAGAGAGAAAAGTAGGAGAAGGAGGCAGAAGAGGAAAAGGAAGAGGAGGAGGAGGAGGAGGAAGAGGAGGAGGAGGAGGAGTGGAAGGAAGAAAGCAAGAGAGAGAAATAGAAAAATGGAGAATGACATAGATGGGGAAAAGGGATGGATTTTCCCAAGGAATTCTCTAATTAAATATAAACAAACATGCCCATTAAAATGACTTCTATAAGTGGAAAATTTGATCTTTAACAGTATTCTTAGTGATATAAGACATACAAGGCTCCCTGAGGAAAGGGTGGAAATGGATCGCTAATCCTATCTGTTCAAAGGAACCTCTCATACAGTGACCAGGAAAAGATAAAAGATGTAAGAATCATAGGATCATAATGTCATAGATCTAAAGTTACAAAGGAGCTCAGAGGCAATCTCGTCCAAACTCTTCATCTTAGAGATGTTGAAACTGAAGCCCAGGGAAGTTAAGTGATGATTTACCTAAAGTCATATATATAATAAATGTAAGAGACAGAATTTGAACTCAGATTAGGTGTTCCTTTGCCTAGCTGGAAAACAAAAACCCTCATCCAATAGGAAGAAGAGAGTAGGTAAAGAGACCTTTGCTCTTTTGATCTTTAGGGAGAGAGAGAGAGAGTTAGATTAAATGAACCTATTCTTCTGCCTACCAACTAGGAGAGAAGAGCAAATTACTTAACCAATCAGGAAGGAGAGGGAGTGGATGTGAATTCAAAAGATCTGTGTCTTATTATTACTCCTCCAGTTTCCGTTCTATTCAAATGACATGTTACTAAATCATAATCTTTCTTGCTAGGCTCTATCTAGGTTTTCTCAGTCATGCATTTCATCTTGAGTACTGGAAACAGGATTATATTTTCTGCGTTCCAAGCTCTTTGGGCCAGTTCTGAAGGTCAAAACCTTTTCTTTCTTTTTCTATGCAACATGTTCACTTTAAGTCAGTGTGGTCCTGTTCTGTCAACAACAAAAGTCTCCTCTTTCTTGTCAACCTGACTCTTTTGGGACCACTTTTATTCTAAGTAGCCCTACCTAGGAGTCACCTAATTTTCATGGTTAGTTGAGCTGCACTTAGATTCTGGAAAACATGATTTCAAATCCTACCTCAGACACTTTGTTGTTTGTGACTTTGGGTAAGCCACAACCTCTCTTTACTGTACCTAACACAACTCTGTGAATAAGGGTATTAATTCCTTCAATTACATAGAAAAGCCATGTGGTATAGTGGAAAGGGAGGCAGGTGAGACAACCAAGAAAACCAGAAAGACCTGCATAAACTGAAGTACTGCTGCTGACACATGCTGGCTGTGTGACCCTGGGCAACTTAAATAATCTCTCTGTGTTCTAGGGCAGCAGTGTTAAACACAGATAGAAATGAGGGTCATTAAATCATACATGAAGATTCTTGTGGGTTACATATCAATTTAGAAAACCACGTATTAATGTTATGTATGTTTTATGGTATTTAATTTATTTTGCTAAGTACTTCCCAATTACATTTAAATCTGATTCAGGCTGCACTCAGGAATGTTGCCTCATGGGCCTCATGTGTCTGGCTAGTGGGTGTTTGACACCACTGCTCTAAGACTAAAAGTTCCAGAGAAAACATCAACCTAATTTGGTAAAGGGAGTTAACTTGTCTGGGACTTCCCTTTACCAACAACATCACAGACCAAGTCATTGTCCCTATGTAGATGAAGAAACCATGGTTCAGAGCAATGTTCAAGCTACTTTTAGCCATGAAAAGATGAATATTTTGTCACTGATAATGGATACTTTATAATTTAAGAGACAATGAAAACAGACCTAAGAAAAACGGTTAGCTCTCTGGTGCATTCGTACTGCTCCATAACCTCTCCTTTTCTTCTCCTCTCAAATCATCTTTTCAGCTACCTGTCCCCAGTTCTACACATAGTCAGTGCCTCATAACCCAACATTCTAGGACTATAGTTCCCATTTCCTTGGTACTTGATTTACAGCCAGTCTCAGAAAAGAAAACAATCTAATACATTCCACTCTAAAGTACAATCATTGATCTAAAGCTACACATGACCAAAGAGACATATAAACATGACAGATCTCTGTTATAGTATGTGCATTTTAAAAGGGAATAATTGTTCATGTGAAGGGATAAATAAATAATGATAAAATTTCAGGTCACATGGCTATTAGATATCAGAGATATTCTTGGTCAGGGAGTTATTCAATATCTCCTTCAAATGATACAGTAGAAGAACCCATCTACTCTGGCCATGGATAAAGCCAACCAAGGAGATCCACAGGAAGAATGGGTAATATGTTTGATAGAATTTCTTTTGTATGTTCATGTGATGATAGGTGATCACATTCAAACACCTTTTTAAGATCTGTAAAATATTTGTTTCAAACATTTTAATTTAAAGTGACTTCAAGTCACATAAGCA
This sequence comes from Trichosurus vulpecula, assembly GCF_011100635.1. Classification (NCBI taxonomy): domain Eukaryota; kingdom Metazoa; phylum Chordata; class Mammalia; order Diprotodontia; family Phalangeridae; genus Trichosurus; species Trichosurus vulpecula. The sequence continues at coordinate 250,061,393 of NC_050573.1, read as the reverse complement.
TTCACAGAACTGGGTTGTACCAACTCCCCCCCTCCCTTGCCCTCCCATTTTTTCCCTTGATACTAGCAAGCTGAAGAGCAAATGAAACCATTTCAGGATTTCACTATAATACGTCTCTTTCATCCATGTCCTCACTGACAGCATGATTGTTACAGCTCTTATGCACTTCTTAAAACAGAAAATGAATATTTTCTTCTGCTTAATTTGCAGTGTAGGTGTCTGATTCATTCCCCTGCAGTTATTCCTTATGAAACTGGGTTATTACAAGATGTTGTAAAAAGCTTCTCTCACTAGCAAGACTATTTTATGCATTTCCAGATATTTTCTTGACTTTTTTTGTTTTGAAAAGAGGAATAAAGTGCACTTTATGGCCAAATCCATGTGTGCTTTGGACTACCTCACTCAGAAATTCTGGGGGAACTTAATCAGGAGAGCTTTTACAGGGTTTAATACAGAAAATAAAGTAAAAAAGTAAGCACTGAAAGTAAATTACCTTGAAAACGGTATAAATCCTTTTTATCTATCTGTCTATATTTAATTTCTCTCATTCTAACATGAAAGGAGGTTCTTCTTTGGAGGAGATAATTTTATCTGAAGATTTTACATGTCTTTCTTTTAGTGCCCTAGCAAAGGACAAGGACATTTTAAAAAAGCTTCTTTTTCTACAGTTTATTTTTTCCACCCTTAATTTTGAGTATATTATCATATAGAAATATAAACATTGATCTCAGAAACAGCAACCCTAAATCCAAATCCAATTCCTTCACTGGTCTATTGTGTGAACTAGGAGAGGCACTTGATAACCTTGAGCTTCAGTTTTCTTACCTATAAATGGGGTCAGTAAAACAGACTATCAGGAGGTTGAAAAGGAACAATGCATATGAAGGTATTTGAAAATAGGAAAAGACAAAATAAATGCCAGAATTATTATTATTAAACACAGAAGTCACTAATTTTGTCATAATTACACCTAAGTCTTCATTTCCATTTGATGAGATATTAACCATCATGAAATTAATCTTTTAAATGTTATTATATAGATTTGTGGTTGGAAAAGATCAATATGTATAAAGTATTTATAGATGCTCTATTTTTAATAAAGAAAAAACATATTTATCCTATATTCTCTAAACCAGGAATTAGAAAATGCATAAATAAGTTGTGACATATTAATGAAGGAAGAAAATATTTTTTCAGTTCCTACTATGTGCTAGACAATATGCTAAGTGCTTTACAAATATTCTCATTTGATCCTCACATCTAGGAGGCAGGTGCTATTATGATCCTACTTTAAAGTGAGGAAACTGAAGCAGTTGCCGGCTAAATGACTTGCCCCAAAACCCCCTTCCAAATAACTACACAATGCATAAAATATCTGAGAACACCCAAAACACACAGAAGAATTTTAAAAATTCAATTACCAGGAATTAAAGAACAAACTAAACAGCTGGAGTAATATTTCCTAAATACTTAAAGAACAATATAAATAGCTGGAGGAATAGTCCTTAAATAATTAAAGAACAACATAAATAGCTGGAGTAATATTCAGTGTTCATGGCTAAGCCATACCAATATAATAAAAATGACAATACTATCAATTACTTAATACCTTTAATGTTATACCAGTAACTTTACCAAGAGGATGCTTCACAAAGCTTGATAAAAGTAATTATGACATTTGTTCGAAAAATCAAAACATCTAAAACATCAAGGGAGATGATGAAAATAATTAAGGACAAAGGGGGAATAGCATTTCAAGACCTTAAACTGTTTTATAAAGCAGCAATCATTAAAGCCATTGGGTATTGCTTTAAAAAAAATAGAAAGATCAATGGGACAGCCTAGCCAAGGGAGATTCAAAAACAATAGAATTCAGTAACTAAGTATTTGATAAAGGGGAACACATAAATTACCCACAGAAAAAGTCCCTGTTTGATAAAAACTGGAAGGACTGAAAAGAAGTCCAATAGAAATAGGGCTTAGACCAACTCCTTATACCACATTCCACAATGCATTCCAAATGAATACATGATCTCAAAGTTAAATATCATATTGTTAAAAAAATAGAAGAGAAACAGATCATATAACTCTCACAGCTATGTGTAAGAAATGTAATCTTCACCAAACAAGGGATAGAAGGTTTTACAAAAGATAAAATAGATAACTTTGATTACTTGAAACTGAACACTTGTGCACAGACAACATTAATGTAGCTAGGAGAAGAGAAGCAGTCAAATGTGGAAAAAAATCTTTGTATCAAATTTTTATAATAAAGGTTTTCAATCCAAGATATATAAACTGTGTGTGTGTGTGTGATGACCCTTTGTCACCCCATGAACCATAGTACACCAGTACTATCTATGTTTTGTTTTTGTTTTTTTTGGCAAAGATACTAGAATGGTTTGCCATGTCTTTCTCCAGTGGATTAAGGCCCGCACACTTTAAATGATTTACAGGGTCGCATAGCTAGTAAGTGTCTGAGGATGGATTTGAGCTCAGGTCTTCCTAACTTGAAGCCCAATGCTCTACCCACTGTGCCATCTAGCCACCTCAATAAATACACATATGTATATACATATATGTATATGCATACATATATTTGTATATATAATATGTAACAACAATTCCAATTTGTATATACATATATATATACATATATAACAGATAGACAGAGAGATAGGTAGATGGATAGATAAAACTAATAGCCATTCCCCAATAGATAAGTGGTCAAAAGATATGAACAAACACTTCTCAAATGAGGAACTAAAAAGTATTCATAGCCACATGAAAAAATGGTCACAATCACTAAGAGAAACACATATCAAAACAACTCTGAGGTTTCACCACACATCCTGTAAATTGGCAAAAGTTACCAAAAAATAGCAACAATCAATGTTGAAAATATTATGAGAAAATGGGTGCACTAATATATTGTTAGTGGAGTGGTAAAATGGTCCAACTATTTTTGAAAACAAGTTGGAATTATACAAACAAATTGACTAAAATGTCCATACCCTTTTAAGCAGAGACTACATTACTGTGTCTATATTCCAAGAAAGCCGTTGACAAGAAAAATGTTCCCATATACTCCAAAATATTTATAGCAACAATTTTTGTCATAGATAAAAATTGGAAACAATGTAGATTCTGACTATCAGTCAGGGAATGGCTGAACAAATTGTGGTGTGTAAATGCAATGTAATACTGTGGTACTGTAAGAAATTATGTGTGTGATATATACAAAGAAAAATGCAAAGATATATATGAAATGAGGCACAGTTAAGTAAAGAGAGAGAAGAAAACAAGATACACAGTAACTGTAACAATGTAAACAGAAGGAATAACAACAGAAAAAATCAAAGTAAATGTAATAAAATTATAAAGATAAATTGGGATTTGAATGAAGAGATATGAGAAGACACCTCCAACTTATCCCTCTGTGGAAGTGGAAGCTTCACAGGTGTTACATATTTTACACATTTTCAGAGTTTCTCAATTTATTGATCAGTTATGCTGACATTTTAATCCTCTCTAAAAAAGCAAAACAAAATACTGTTTGTCTTATAAGATGACTCTCAGAGAGGGAAGGATACAGGGTACATCAAACACTATGATTATGTAAGAAACTGAAAACACCAATAACAATTAATATGAATTAAAAATCAAATTTTACATGTGTTTAGATTTCTTTTAAAAAAAAATTAATGATTTACCCAAGGTCACATAGCTAATAAGTGTCTGAGGCTGGATTTTTAACTCAGGCCTTGCTGACTCCAGGCCCAGCAATTTATCCCCTTTTTGATCTAGCTATCATACTAACATTTTGAAATACCATTTCCATTAAAAAAAACTAATATGAAGAATAAAATGAAATATGGAAAGGATTATAAAGTCATCCTGAGAGGCAGCATGACATAGTGAACAAAAACCTGGCCTGGATGCCAGCAAGATTCAAGTCTCATTTCTGACACACACTGGCTGTGTGACCCTGGAAAGTAATTCAAACTCTCAATGCTAGAGGAAAATCACAAAGATGCTAAATTATAGAGAAGGTTTTGAACCTTCATTGATAAAGAATGACTTCCTTGCTCGAGAGCTCCCGAGACCAATGAAATCAGAAGTCCAGTCCCTGTCCTTCTAAAGTGATGCAGAATCATAAGGGCATACGCCACGATACAGGCTACAATTAAAAGACTACAACAAAACTAGGCACAGCAGAAAAGTGAGTGCAAAGGGGTATACAGAACAAAATACTTTAACAAAATGCCTTTATCAAAATCACTTTATTGAAATTTATGTATTTTTCACTTTATTGTAATATTAAAATTGTGGATTTATGGTTTGATTTGTGGATTTATGTTTTTTGTTTGATAGTTTGACTTTTATTAAGTTGTAATTAATTTTATAATAAAAATTAAATTTTAAAAGAGATACATTTTTAGTACACTGTTATTTCTGAATAACAGGGTCAATTTTTTTGCAAAAAAACAAAAAACTGTAGACATAAATTTTATTAGATTTCTTAGCATGTTTATCTGACTGCATATTGCTGCATGTGTAAGTCCAGTGTCCAGGTGGAAAGGGCTGAAAAGTGGGGTTTTAGACAGTCCTAGAGAAGCTGTTCACTGAGTTATTTCATCCAATGATAATTCCTGCAACCTGCAACTTCTTCCATCCTGAATATTTTGATTATCAATCTTTTCACCCCTGAAAGAACTTTGACTACTCTGTTGAAAACCCAAGGCTTTTCTTTGTCTTTGCTTCTGAAAAGAAGGGCTCTTTTATACTGTATTCATCACTAAGCTGGGACTGCCAATTATAACTCCACCTGGACTGGGGAAGAAAGGATGTCAGACTGCAGCTTTTGTCCTTTTCTGACTGCTTTATGCTGCTATTACATTGATTGCTCTTTGTCTCCCTTTAAATGGGGTCTTAGGATTTGGGTCCGCTTCCTTCCCTCCCCCGACTCACTATTCCAGTCTAGGCTAACTTTCTTTTTTCCCAGACTTCTATGATCACCAGAGGAGGCAGCATGTGGATGAGAATAGCTTACTCATCCTTGAAGCCCATACTTATTAGATTTCGAAGCACACTTACAGGCAAGTAGAGGTAATTGAAGCAATAATATCTTCCCTGCCACCAGCTTCATCAGGGAAGTGTTCAGCACCTTTGGTGTAATTTACACCCCTGTCTTTACAAATCCTTTCAGAATCATTTTCTGTTCAGTTTAAAGGCCTAATGTGAATTCCGTTGAATTAGAACTGAATCCCTGTACCTTTTGTGGTCTGCTCACATCTGCCCTAAGCCCTGTGAAAGAAGGCAGCAGGCAGCAATGTCAATAGAGCCCTATAAAGATTAATGGGGCACCTGAAAAGCAACAAGGACTTTGAGTGATTTCAAGGATTCTAGACTCAAGAAATCAATTTCACTGAAAATGTCCTTGCTAATTTAACTGATGGTATTTGACACCCCTCTATTGCAGGGCAATCCATAAAATATGAGAAACAGGGCTTCCTGTGCCTTGGCCAGGGTTGTGATGTGAGTCCACCTGCTTACATGTTTATTTGTGTCTTTATGCACATATAACTGTGCGTGTCTAGGAGAACATGAAAGAAATCACGCAGGATATTTTTGGAAAAAAATTCTTTGATTTTATTAACAGCTTTTTTTTTTCTTTCTTCAATTGAAGAAAACCCAACCTTCATAGAAATTATTCTTATTGGTGGTCTTTCATAATAAAATTCATTTAATGCATAAGCAGTGCTTCTCTAAAATTTTAACCCCGAAGAACCTAAACCCTCATACCAGGTCTTCTTGAAACATGTGTGTGTGTTTGTGTGTGTGTGTGTGTGTGTGTGTGTGTGTAATGCTTCAACAACCTGCAGAAATTCAATATAGCTATGATTTGTTACCTATATTCATAATTGAAAGAGATGCTAAATGTATTTTTCTTCAACGCACATGCTAAGTTCATTGTCCTCAGACATCCATTCACACTGGACTCTAGTTTAAGTACCCTTGCCTTAGTAGTTTGAATGAAAACTACTTTGGCAGCAGATGGGATGGGGCAATTCTTTCACTAAGTATTAAAGTCATCATCCATGGTCAAGGTGCAAACTAGGATAAAATCAAATCTATAAGATGACCCTCTTCGGATCACTCCTGCAGTATTAAAATTCTATTCATATGAATGTTATTATATTATATGCAATTTATATTGCATGTCCTAATTATATCTTGGAAGTAACTTTTGTCACTTCAGCAGCACAGTGCAAAGATAACACAGACGGAGTAGAGTGCTTAAGCAAGTCTAATAGAAAGTCGTTTGCCATTATGAAAAATTTAGGTTGACTTGATGCCAGAATCTGGGCTTAGTAACTGTTTTCCTCAATATGCAAGGAAGCATTAGGATGAGAAAAATTTGAAATGATGAAGTTAGCAAAAAAGCGAAATAGGTTACAAAATGTTTTTGAAGCCTTGTTGGTTGGCAGCTGTCATGGTTTAGAAGCACACTTTTTTGCAGTCTCATTGATCTTTGATTTGAGTTCCCAAGATTAATAATAAACTATGACATGATTTCTTTCTCACACTGATGCTGGACAGTTTACTACAGAAGAAAATGCAAAGTACTAGCAGACTGATTGACTAGGACCTATTCAAAGAACTTATGAAGTTCATCAGACCGGGCCATTACAACTCAGAACTCCATATTTTCAATTCTGTTATGTCACAGAACTAATAGAGTGTGATACAAATGCTTACATCTTATATCCTCAGTGTGTTGAGGCATGGCCACATAATGCAAAAGATCAATGAAGCACATTATGTCCAAGTGAAGGGGCAATACATGTTTCTCTCTCTCTCTCTCTCTCTCTCTCTCTCTCTCTCTCTCTCTCTCTCTCTCTCTCTTTCTCTCTCTCTCTCTCTCCCCCTTCTTCCACTTATCCTTCCCTCTCTCTTTTGCTTTTCCTAAGTTTATACACAGTGGTTCTCCTAATGTAGGTCAATGGAAACATTTTAAATAGAAATGAAAAAATATTGGATGGCCAGAATTTGTATCTGCTGGATTGTTAGAAGACATTGCAGTTTGATTTTGTAAACTGCAACAACAAAAAAGTCTCCAAATAGATGTATAACAAGAGGCTATACTGAACCAAAAATAAAGGGAGGGAGAAAGCAAGAAAGGAAGAGAAAGAAATTGTATTCCTCCTTACCACATGTGAGGTTTGTTAAAGAAATTTGAGTGTGGCAGTAGTCAGAAACTAATGGGCACTTAGGTACAGGCACATCTACTTCTTCTTTGCCTTTCTTATCATATTATATCTGCCTTAGCCTATTGACATAGACAATATTTATTGGTCTCAACTTTGCCAAGCTACCACTGGGGTAATAGAATAGCAAGCAACACTTTTGTCTCATTCCATCATCAAACAAAGCACCAGACAAGGCTTCTTTCCATGACGTTAGATCATCACAATGGTGGGTGATGAGTTAGATATAAAGAAACTCTGTTGTTGTTTCACTATTGTTTTGTTTCGTTGTCTGTCCTTCCTTCTCAAAAAAGACCATGTCAGCAGGAAGGTGATGCCATGACTTGCAAGTGAATTGGATTTAAGTGAGGGAGGGCTGTGGAACCAAGCTGGGGCAGAGGTGGGGGGAGCAGAGTCAAGATGGCAGAATGATAGGTTAGCAACATTGCCTCAATTCTTTAATATCCTCCTCCCCAAGGACTAGATCAAATTCTGATCTGGAAAAAAAGGCATAAGGAGTCATTTTTCCTAGTCCAGGGAAGCTTAGGAACACAGATAAAGAGTTCTATAGACAATGAAATGTTGTCTGACCAAGAGTTCAGGTTGACCATAACAATGTAGTAGTAGGCAGAAGTGGAGTGAGCTATGATGAGAGAAACAGCAGTAGGGAGTAGCTCAGGCATATTGTGACTGGAGGCAGGAAAAGGTACCATTTGGCAGCCCTGTCATACATTACTCAGTTCTTGGTCAGAGTTCCAGGGCAGAGACAATAGAAGTAATTGTAAGGAGCAAGGGACAAGTTCCGGAATGATAATAGTATGAGTCTAAGTCCAGAGTGGGGACTCATTTCTAAACTTTAGCTCCACACATGGGTCATTCAGTGAAATAAATCAGGGCAGAACAAAACCATGGGGGAGCCAGCAGCTTAATTTCCTTGAACCTGAAGAACCTCCCAGTGGGAATAACTGAGTTCAGCAGCAATTTGTGGAAACTCAACCATATACAAGCCAACATATACAAAACAGGTCAGGAATTTACAGAGTGCAGTATAGGAGTTAAATCAATCAATAAACATCTATTAAATGCTGACTATGTGCCAAGCATGGGGCATACAACAAAGAGCAAAGATAGTCTCTGTACTTAAGGAGTTTATGATCAAATGGGGGAGATGATATGCATATGAATATATACAAAGCAAGCTACATTAAGGATAAATAGGAAATAATTAACAAAGAGAAGGCACTAGAATAGATTCCTACAGAAAGTGGGATTTTAGTTGGGACTTAAAGGAAGCCAGGGGGTCAGTAGTCAGAGAACATAAGGGATAACATCTGTGACATGGGGAAATGGTTAAAAAATACCCAGAGTGGAGAGACACTGTCTTGTTCATGGAACAGACAGGAGGCCAGTGTCACTGGATTGACCAGTATGTGTAGGTAGGGGAATATACTATAAAACAATTGAAAAGATTGGAGGGGGTTAGGGTATAAATGGTTTGGAATGCCAAGTAGATGGTTTTGTATTGATCCTGGGTGTGATAGGAAGCCACTGGTGTTTAGTGCATAGGGAAGTGACATGATCTGACCTGCACTTTAGGAAAATAACTGAAGTGGCTGAATGGAGGATGAATTGGAATGTTGAAAAACTTGAGGCAGGCAGACCCATCAGAAGACTATTTAATAATTCAGGCAAGAAGTGATAAAAGCCTGCGCTAGAGTGGTGGCAGTGTCAGAGGTGAAAAGGGGGCATATAGGAGAGAGAGGGCAAAGCTGAAATTGATAGGCCTCTGCAACAGATTGGATATGAGAGGTGAGAGATAATGAAGAAACCAGGGTTACTCCTAGGTTTTGGGGGGAGGCAGGGAAATTAGGGTTAAGTGACTTGCCAACGGTCACACAGCTAGTAAGTGTGTCGAGCGTCTCAGCCCAGATTTGAACTCAGGTCCTCCTGACTCCAGGGCTGGTGCTCTACTCACTGCACCACCTAACTGCCCCTACTCCTAGGTTTTTAACCTGAGGGATTGGAAAAATTATGTTGCCTTCTGTATAAATAGAGATGACAGGAGGTGTGGGAGGGTTTAGGAGGAAAGGTAGTGAGTTCTAGTTTGACATATTGAGTTTAAGATGTCTACCATATGTCTAGCTGCATATGTCTAAAAGGCAGTTAGTGATTAAAGACTGGAGGTTAGCTAAGGAGTTTCAGCAGGATACATAAATTTGAGAATTATCAACATAGAAATGATAATTAAATCAATAGAATCTGATTAAATTACAAAGAATAGTAATATAGAGGGAGAAGAGAAGATGGCCCAAAACAGAACTCTGAGGGATACTTGGAGTTGATCTGTATAAAGAGCCATCAAAGAAGACAAAGAAGGAGCAGTAAGGTAGAGAGTGAACCAGGAGAGAGTGATGTTCTGAAAACCTAAAGAGAAGGGAATATCAAGGGGAGAGAGAGAGAGTGCTCAACAGTGTTAAAGGCTAGAGAGAGGTCAAAGATAATGAGGACTGATAAAAAGCTATTGGATTTGGCAACTAAGAAATCGCTAATAACTTTGGAGAGAGCAGCTTTGATGGAATAATAAGATCAGGAGAGAAATTCTAAGGGGTTAAAAGAGAGAGAAGGGGGAGAAAGTGGAAATATTTACTGGAGATAGTTTCCTCAAAAAGTTTAGTTAGAAACTCCTTGTAATGGCAAGCAAAGTGGGACTTTTTGCTGTTTTTTTTTTTCTTTTGGGGTACTTCTCATCACTAAGGCAAGCAAGTACCTTTGTTTGAATCTTGCCTTTGTTTGAATCAAGAATCTTTGATTGAATCAAGACTTTGATGACCTGCTTAAGTCACAAGAAAGTTTAAGCCACCAGAGTTTGAGTCACATGGTTGTGATGCCCTCTGACCCTAAAGAAGTATATATATACTCTGAGGTTAGCATTTTGCTTTGGAGGCTCACTTGTTGGAAGAGTGTTCACGTAACTTGGCCACACAAGACTCTGGGTAGCCATTAAGGAGCCACTTGGCTTTGAAAACACAGATGTTGGTGTTTCTCTCTCTTGTAACTATACATGTATTGCTATGGACAGAAAGAAGCCCTGTTTTCTGATTTGTGTTATTTGCTCTGTTTAAATAATTTCTGCTTATAATTTCTGTTTGTGTTTTCTCTTAAGTTCAGGGTGCTGACTTTTTTCCCTAAACTAAGTGAATGATATATGTATGCTTAATTAAAGTGAGATTGTAAACTCCTTAAAGTTGCTTTCCTTAGGAAAGCAAATCAAAGAATCTGTGCTAGCAGCCCTCCTCTGTGCTGCTGTTATTGGCCTTACACCTCCACAGCAACTATAAGCATCATTGTTGTTACACTCCTTGAAAGATGAAATATAAAATATATCTTTTCAGAAGACATATAGAATAACAGTTAGGATGGAAGGATCAAGCGAAGTTTTTTCAGGATGTGAGACTGGCGTATTGCAGACTGTAAAATGAGCTGGTAGAGACTGAAAACAAATGAAAGAGTAGGGATGACACAGAGGAGAATCTATAGGGGACAGGATAGAATATGATTGCTTGAATAAGTAGAGGAGTTAGCCATGGTAAGAAATAAGGCCTCTTCATCATGTGAGGCAAGGGTGAAGGAAGAGAAAGTGGAAAAAGGCATATGATTGGTCGAAGCTAAGGAAGAGGAGGAATTTATGTGAACAACCTCAATTGTTTTCTGTAAAATACAAGGCAATTTTCCCAGCTGTGAGAGTGAAGGAGAGGGGGCTATGGGATATTTAAACACTCAAATCACACCACATTGGAAACATTGAAAACTTACAGATCCCTAAAATGAGCTGTGAAAATATCAGAAGAACATAAATAATATAAGCTCAGATCACATATCACTCCAGAGGTGAATAAAGCCAAACTCTAACATGTAGTCCAAAGTCAAGAAGTACATTGTAAAAATAAACAAACAAGCAAAAAAGAAACTAACAATAAAAAGTACTGTAGTGACAGGGAAACTCAATACATAAGCACAAAAGAAGACAGTGACTTGTCACCTTCTAAAGCAAAAACTTAAAGAAAAATTCAGATTTGATTCAAGATCCAAAAAATTCCTAGAATAGTTAAAGAAGGAGATCAAAAGAGGAAAACTGATTTTGAAAATAAAATAAGATGGTTAGAAGATAAATTGGGGAAAGAAACTAGTGCTATGCAGAGAATTAACAACTTGGTAAAAGAGATACAAAAAAAGTATGGAAGACAACTCCTTAAAAATAAGAACTGGCCAAATGGCAAGAGGTAGAAAACCTCACTGAAGAAAATAGCTTTGTAAAAATTAAAATTGGTCAAGGGGAAGCTAATGACCCCGTAAGACATCAAGAAACAATAAAACAAAGTCAAAGATTGAAAAAAATAGAAGAAAATGTGAAATATCTCTTAGGAAAAACAACTGACCTGGAAAAATATATGAAGTGGGAATAGTTTAATAATCACTGGATTATCTGAAAGTCATAAACAAAAAAGAGCATAGACATCATATTCCAAGAAATTATATAGGAAAACTGCCTATATATTTTAAAAGTAGAGGGGAAAGTAGAAATTAAAAGAATCCACCAGTAACCTGAAAACAATACCAAAATGAAAACTCCCAAGAATATCATAGCCAAAATCCAGAAATCCCAACTTGAGCAGAAAATACCACAAAATACCATAAAGAAATAATGCTTTATGGTGCCATAGTCAGACTCACACAAGATTTAGCAGCTACCACCATAAGGGACTGAAGGGCTTGGGAGGCAAAGGAACTAGGAATACAGCCAAGAATAACCTACCCATCAAAACTCAATATAACCCTACAAACACAAGACTCAAGACAAGCATTTAAAAAGGTAAACTTGTAGATTTAATAAGATTAAACTATTTACCTTCCTAAGTAGGAAGATTAAATATGGAACCACTGAGAACATTACCATCACTAGGTCTATTAGAGGGAATCTACATTGAGGGCATGGTATGATCCTTCTATGTGGAGATGAGCTCAAAAGAAGAATGGAAGAGTAAGAAAGAGGGATGCACTGAATGATGGGGAGAAGGAGTATGAATGGGGGAAAGAAATTCTTATAACTGGGGCATACAAGGAAGAGTATTTACAGTGTAGGTGAGAATGAGGGGGACCAAGTAACAATTGAACCTCACTCTCAACTGAAAAGGTTCAAGGAGGGAAGAGTATGTATGTATCTATATGTGCACACACACACACACACACACACACACACACACACACACACACACACACACATATATATATATATATATATATATATATATATATATATATATATATATATATATATACAGTTGTTTACAGAAATTCAACTTATCCAACAGGGAAGAGAATAGGAAAAAAAGGTCAAGAGAAAAGAAGAGGAAAAAAGACACAGGAAAGATTAAGGAAGGCAATGGTCAGATGCCAAAAAGGCACTTCAGGAAAGGAAAATATAGAAAAAGGAAGGATAACTATAAGATAATAGGTTAGAAGGAAATAGTTATTATAAATGATAATATGAATGGGATGAAATAAAATGAAAGAGGATAGTAGAATGGATTAAATGGATAAAAAGCAGAATCTAACAATGTGTTGTTTATAATAAATGTGCTTGAAACAGAAAAAAAACAGTGTTAAAGTAAAAGGCCAGAGTAGAATCTATTATGCTTCAGCTGAAGTTTAAAAAAATAAAGGTAGAGGTAGCAATCATGATCTCAAACCAAAGCAAAACTAAACCTAAATAAAGTAGATTATCAGGGAAATGCATTTTGTTAAAGGTACCACAAATGATAAATTAATACCACTATTTAACATATGTGAACCAAATGGAATATCATTCATGTTCTTAAAGAAAACCTTAAATAAGTTTCGAGAGGAAGTACACAATAAAAATAAACTAGTGGGGAACATCAATTTACCCCTGTCAGATCTAGGTAAATCAAACTGTAAATAAGAAATGCATTAAGGAGATGAATGGAATTCAAGAAAAGTAAAATGTGACAATCATGTAAAATATTGAATGGGAATAGAAAATAGCATATCTATTGTATATCTAAATATTATAACTATTGTATACCTATTGTACATGATGCCTTCACAAAAACTGACCATGTGTTAGGGCATAAAAATGTCACTAACAAATGCAGACAAGTATAAACATTAAATATATTTTTATTGATCATAATGCAATAAAGTTACATTCAGTAAAGGGTATTTGAAACATAGATTGACTAATTGGAAACTAAATAAACTAATCCTAAAAATGAATGTATAAAAAACAAGTTATATAAACAATTATTGATTTCATTAAAAGTAATAAAAACATTGAGAAAATATACTCTGATTTCTGGGATGCAGACAAAGAAGCACTTAGGGGAAAATTTGCATTTCTAAAGACAGAAATATCAATAAAAAGAGAGAAAGAGCAAATCAGTGAATTGGGCATGCAATAAAAAAGAAACAGAAAACAACAAATTTAAGAGCCCTAATTAAATACCAAATTAGCAATCCTGAAAATCAAAACAGAGATTAATAAAATTAATAGAAAAAAATTGAACTAAAAATTAAAATCAAGAACTATTTCAAAAAAAATTTATTTGTTTACTTCAGTTTAGAAAAAAAGCAAATTATCAGTATCAAAAATGGAAAGGGAAAAGTTAGAAACAATGATGATATAATAAAAGTAATGAAAAGAATGAATATTTTCTATATATGTGTGTATATAAATATGCATATATACATTCATAGTAGCCCAGATTTATAAAATAAAAAATAGAATATTTATATAATTCCATCTTTAGCAAATAAATTTAAAATCTCATTAATGAACTCCTTTAGGAAAAAAAATGAGATGGCTGTACAAGCAAATTTTCCTGAATGTTAAAAAGACCCATTCCAATATTATATAAACTGTTTGAAAAAATAGGTAAAGAAAAGGTCCTACTAATTCCTTCTACGACACAAATTTGAGCTTGATACCTAAGTTAAGGAGAATCAGAATAGAGAGAAAATTATGTAACAATGTCCCTAATGAATAATGACACAGAAATTTAAATAAAGTACTAAAAAGGAAACTACATCAAAATATTACAAAGATACTATGACTAGGTAGAATTTATACTGGGAATGTAGGGTTAGTTCAATATTAGGAAAGTTATAAGCATAATTGACTATATCAATAACAAAAAACAAAAATCATATGATTATTTCAATAGATGTTGAAAAAGCTTTGGACAAAATACAATATCTAATAATTTTGAATAAACAGAGACTTTTTAAAATAAGTTGTATGTGTCTAAAACCAAAAGCAATAATTATTTGTAACAAGGATAAACTATAAGTCTTCCCAATAAGATCAGGGATCAAGTAAGGATATTGACTATCACCACAATTATTTGATATTATATTGGAAATGCTAAGTATAGCAATAAGACAATAAAAAGAAAGAGAAGTAATAAGATTCCACAACAAGGAAACAAAACATTTGGCAGATGACATAATGATTTACTTAGAGAATCCTAGAGAATCAACTAAAAAAAAACTAGTCAAAACAATTAACAACTTCAGTAAAGTTCAGTATATATAAAATAAAATGATTAGGCTTGGTGCTCTTTGAGGTCCTTTCTAGATTTAAGGTTCTATGGAATCTCTTCTCTGTTTCTTTTTGTTGTTGTTTGTTTTATTTCTGTCTCATTTAATCCTCCACTCACCCTGTACCATACTGAAAGAATTTTTTTTCTCATTTTACAGAAGGGGAATCAGAGCCTGAGAGAAGTTAAATAACTACTCCTCAAGTCATACAAAGTTAGTATATAGTAGTCCTGGCAGTCTAAACTTTCTGAATTCAAGTGTGGTACCCTTTTCATGAGGCCATAATGCCTCCTATCAGCAACTTTATTTCAGTTTCTACTAGACTACAATCTAGCATCACACAATCAAGAGCAAAATACTACTGCTCAGGAACTTAACAAACAATAATTTACATTTTTTCCTTCTTCTCAGGAGTATCTGGGGAAAGAAATGCTATTTAATGAAAAAGTCAGGCATTAATAAAAAATGTGCTTTTTGTGGAGGGAAGCAAGGGAAGAAGAGGTGTGAATCAATACCATTCATCTCAAGTGTGCCTACAGATTGTCTGAATAGCCTCTACTTTCCCAGCTTGAAGCATTCCTCAGGGCAGAATCCAAATGATTCAAAGAAGGCCCTGCTACTAGACATAAGAGATAATGATGTTGCATCCTTAGGGGAAAGAAATATCAGTCATTACAGATAAACACCATGGACATATGTAACAGACAGAAAAGTGCCAGTCTTTTTGTAGCATTTCCCTTCATTTCCTTTTCTGTTACTGATCCAGTCCAATAACTAAGATTTAGGTTTTCTCATATTTTTATGTTCTACATAACCAGTCATATATAAGTTGTTTTCTAGGATTATGTAATATATGTTGTTTTGAGCAAACCTCAATACTATGAGAAATACAAATGATTTGGAAAATATTGAGCTGCAATATCACTAAAATATTTTAATCCCTTCTTTTTTACATCTAGGCACTTCCTTTTATTGTCTGAGATAGACCTCTGAATGACTCCCAGTAGTCTTTGTGGAGCCAAATGGGGTTGGGGATGGGGTGGGGAACACAGGAGTAGGTAAGTCTGATCCAAAGAAAATGTCAAGATTTGTTTTTCCTGCTTTCAATACTATCATTCCCAGGTTCACTGTGGTCAAAAAGGCATCCATATTCCAGAACACTTTCTTCTTTCCTTCTCATCACCTGAGAAGAAGTTGACAATGTTGAAGCAGAGAGTATTCTGTAGGATCAGTTTATTTTATTCCTTCCATCAGTGAAGGGGATATCCCCCACTGTTTCTCACTGCATCTAGCTATATGAGGCCAATCCAAAAAGTTGTGTTGGCATTCTGCAGACACAGCCTGAGGAAAGAATCAGCAGCCTAACTGACAGAACTTAAGACAACATGATTTCATCTATTCTATGGGCTCAGGAGGAATGCTACATCAGCTTGTGAAAATATAATGTTTTGTTCTTCTAGCTCCATTTATGAATGGGCTAGGGAAAAAGTGGAAGTATACTCCTGAGTATGAGTTTACAGTTTCAAAATTCTTACCAAATCTTTTCTATAAGACAGATATTATGATATATAAAAGTTCACTCTTAAGAGACAGAAAAGAGTATTACCACTTTATTGAATGAATGAATTGGGTGTTTATCAAAAACAGACAATGTACCAAGCACCATGCCAATTGTTAGGGACACAAATGTAAAAGGAGAGTCAATCTCTCCTCCAGGAGTTTCTATACTAATTGGTGGAGATAATACACTTAAAAAATTCTTCCACTATAGGGCAGATTGGAAGGCCTTGAAGATCTAAGGGTGCCACGGCAGAGTGGATGGCAAAGCCATCATTAGGTTGCATCAATAGTTCTGCCAATGAAGATGGATATCTGTAAAATGTAAGGTCAAGGAAACTCATAAGGCCTGGTTGACCTCCATCTAATTGGAAGGAATAGAGATCATGACTCATACCTTGTCCAAATGTTGTGAATGATAAAGCAGCCTGCATGAGTTCAAGATAGCCTAGAGACAAGGCTAAGGGTGGAGTATAGGAGAAAGGGAGACAGAGTGGAAGATGGATGGAGTCATGAGGAGGAAAGTGATGATACTCCACTGGTTTGCATGACTTAATGGACCTTTCAGTAAAATCCAGTGAGTAAGCAATGTGTTAAGAATATGAAAACTATTGTACATAATTGTGGATTTCTTGGGAGCATAAAAAGCAAAGGTCATACTCCATGCCACAAAACTCCATTTTAGGTCTATGAGTGGTAGAACAATGTTATAATGACATCTTTCTGTTCTTTCAGTAGCTATGTTCATTCAGATAGAATCCAAGGCAGAATGAAATTATGCTAAATTCTATTCCATGCTGCTTATGTTAAAGGGGAAGGGCAGAAAAGAAGGGAATAACCCTTCATACACAGCCTATTATGCTCCAGGCACCATGCTAAATGCTTTACAAATATTATTTCATGTGAGCCTCACCACCACCCCATGAGGTAGGTGCTATTATTATCCCCATTTTACAGTTGAGGAAACTGAGATCAACAGATAACCTCTGACTTGCCCAGAGTCACAAAGCTAATAATTGTCTAAGGTCAGAATTGAATTCAGGGCTTCCTAAGAACTAATGTCCCTATTCCAAGTCCAGTGCTCTATCAATTCGGCCACCTAGCTGCTTCAGTGACCAATGTATGTGTAATGTACCTTATTTATGAAGTTCTTTCTTTTGTGTGTGATGTAATGTGCACAACTGAAGACCAAAAAGGAAAATAGATTTTTTTCTTCCATTCCTGCTATACTAGCTCCCAACTGGACATGGACAAGTAACCCTAAAACATGAACTTTGTACAATTCCCCCCAAAGTACACACATAAAAACAAACACAACCATTTATTCATGTGGTTATCTATATATGTATCATGTATATATGGTATTCTATATTGTTGTTGTGGTTCATCAGTCATTTGGTCATGTCTGACTCTTTGTGACCTCATGGACCATACTGTTTGTGGAGTTTTCTTGGCAAAGATACTGGAGTGGCTTGTCATTTCCTTCTTCGGTGGATTAAGGCAAACAGAGGTTGACTTGCTCAAGGTCACACTAGTGTCTTAGGCCAGATTTGAACTCAGGTCCTCCTGACTCTAGGCCCAGTGCTCTATTTACTGATCCACCTAGCTGCCTCCTGTTCTATGTGGTAGCAACATTTAATTTAAAGTCCAATTTGGGTAATATTCATGAATGCTAACATTTTATTGATATGAGCCACTTGAATCAATTAATCAATGAAATAGTATTTTTAAGTCCCTTCTATATAGCAGAATCTGTGCTAGGTGCTGGGGATACAAGCGTAATGAATGAAACAGTCCCAATTCATAAGAAGCTTATGATTTCTTAAACTAATAAGATATCTTGATAATCCCCCAAACTCACATTAGGCTGAATTTGTGCTCACACCTTCTAATCTTAATCTCTACTACTCTTGTGATGAATGAAGATAAATAGATAAACAGGTAGGAAGTTGCCAGATGAACAGATAAATGTTCCTTTCCCATGTTTTAAGCCATTTATTAATTAGTATATGTTCCCAGGTGATTAGAGATGTCTATGCTACAAAGCCCACAAAGGCTCATACCACACACAGAAAATAAATAGGCTCCTGATAGAATTTAAAATGATTTAAAAAAGATTAAATGCAAACTGCAAATACAGAAACATAAGAGAAAAAACCCCACACATTAAGTATCAAATTTAAATCTGCTTTGCGGAAGGATTAAGCACTCACTGTGGACTGTGAGGGAATCCATTTCTAATGGTGAATTTATATCAGTCCACAGGGAACCCTATCAAGGCACAGCTGACTAATGACTATCATTTTCCGTTGATTTCATTAGTATTTAAGTTATAGCATGAAGTACGTTCCCTTTGGTGCTCTGAAAGTTAGTGATTTACATACATTCATTGTGAAGATTTTGATTTCGATAATATAAAAATGATTTGCTAGCTGAGAGAAAATTATTCTTCTACCTACCTATGTCCACTTACTCAAAATATTAACTTTTAATAAAGTCTCTTTTGTTGCATTATTTCCACACATTAAAATAAAACAAATGATACTGCCAAACCGCCACATTGAATGAAAATTCACTGCCACATCTTGATTTTTATCCAGAGTAGTTAATCATCTTGGATTAAGAGCATAAAACCCATTAATGATGCACATCTTAGTTTTAAAAAGGTCCAAGTTCAGAGCATTTTTACACTTTCCTGGGATGCTAACGTTGGCTGGCCGACCAATGAAAAATCCTTAGTAAAGATGAATGTTTATGTAAAAACAGAGATACTGCCCCACACCACTTACCCAAGAATGTTTAAGTTAAGGAAAGGCTCTCATTTAGTGTTCCTAATAGAAAAGAAAGCTCATCAATTTCTGGTCAAGTCTCCATGTTTATTTCCCAGGACTTTTAGACAAAAGAGTCATAGACATTAGAGATTACCTAGTCCAATGTGATCATTTTGTAGAAAAGGAAACCAACACCCAGGAAGATTACATGACTTATATTGGGTAAAACAACTAGTTAATTGTTGAACCAGGAAAGGAACTCAGACCCCAACTCACGTTATAACCACTCTTGTTTATGTCCGCAAATACTGCTTGAATGTGCTATTATAAAAGTCCCAAAGTTACTTCCCTTTCACCAGGCTCTCCTCTCACCAATCTATCCCAATAATAATATTATGTTAACACTTGGACAGTTGGACTTCAAACCTTGATTTTAGAAAAAAAATTACATTGCCTAGCATTTATGTCCTCATGGTATTATTCCCACCAGTCAAAGAATCAATCAACAAACATTTATTAAGCATCTAATATGTTCACTATGTATACGAAGATGTAAGTGATCTGGTCCCTGTGCTCGATGAGCTTATTTTTAATGGGAGAAGAAAATAGAAGTAGATCTGATATGTGGCATATATATGATGAAATAATATACCTGCATACATATTTGTGTTCATGTATGTGCATGTGGGAATTGTGTATATGCATGTGCTGTGTGTAAACATACAAAATAAAGGGAGTATGGGAAGGGATAGCACTAGCAGATGGTGAAATCAGAAAAGCTTCATGTAGAAGGTAGAGCTTTGGTTGAATGTTGAAGGAAGTAAGAGATAAGGCAGAGGTCATAGCCAGTGCAAAGGTGCAGACATAGGAGATGAGGTATTGTGTGTTTACAGTATCAAGTATAGCAGTGTGGCTGGATTGCAGGTTCTATGAAGGGATATGGTATGAAAGAAGACATAAAAGGTAGGAAGTTGTCAGGTGATAAAGAGTTCTAAATGTCAAACAGAATAGTTTATATTTGAACTTAAAGGTAATAGGAAGTCACTGGAATCACTTTAGTTAGAAGGATGTGTGACATAGTCAGGTACGTGCTTTAGGAAAATCACTTTGCATTTATATGGAGGATGGAATTGGATCAGAGAATCATTTGAGACAGGGAGAACAAATAGGAGACTCTTACAATAAATAGCCCAGGTCAAAGGTGATGAAGATCTAAACTAGGCCAATGATTGTTTGAGTTTAAAGGAAGGGACATCTGTGAGAGACATTGTGAAATAGAAACAAGACTTTACAAGTGAAGAGTCAAGGATGACCTTGAGACTATAATCCTAGGTAATTGAAAAGATCACGACTCCATGGAGAATAAAAGGGAAGTCTGAAAGATGGGTGGATTTAAGAGAAAGATAGATCCTCTTTTAGACAAGTTGAGCTTGAGATGCCTATAAGAAATCCATTTTAAAATGTCCAAAAAGCAGTTGGTGATACAAAGCAGGAAGAAAAAAAGGCTAAACTTCTAGATCTTGGAGTCATCTGAACAAAGATCATAATAAAATCCATGAAAGCTGATGAAGTACCCAAGTGAGAGAGCATGATGACAAAAGAGAAGAGACGCCAGAACTTATGTTTAGTGTAAAGCTGTTATCATTGACTATGACAATGGATGATGAATTGGGAAGACTGAAAAGGAGCAGTGAGACTCAAAGAAGGAATTATCTTCCCAGCTTCGGTTCATATTACTTCCCTTCACACACTCTATTCAAATCAAATTGGACTAGTGGCTACTCTTAGATTTTATCCTGTATTAGTCTATCTGCCTTTGTGAAGGCAGATAGACTATACCTGGACTATACCTCTATACCTGGAACTCATTAGGGTAAGGCATCTTTGCTTTTCAGAATCCTTATCTTCCTTCAAGGTCCAGTTTAGTTGCTTCCTCTTCCATAAAGGCCTCCTTGGATCCTACAATTGAAAATAATTTCTCCTTATTCATGACTTCTGTAGCACACTTCCATTTTTGCTAGCACACTTTTGCTTTTATAACTCACATGCGATATTTTATCCCACCTATTTACAGGGATTCTTTATGTCCTTTATTTAACTGTAGCATAGTGCTTTGCTCTTAGAAGATCCTCAATAAAGTTTGTTAAATTGAGTTGAATTCAATCCCCTCATTCTTTTACTGCTTCCCAATTCTAAGAAGCCTTTGGGAGATGATAAAAGAAGCTGACATAAAAGGTGAGGGTTTTTTTTTATCATGAATACTATCACCCAACAAATTTGAATTCCATGCCTGCTATAAATGGTGCTATATCAGGGGATAAGTGGAAATGTGTGTTAGCCAGAGTTACTGCCCTTTGAAGAGTCTAAAATCCATATGAGAAGAATAGACAAATATCTTCATTATCCCACCACTATAAGGTTGTATATAATGTCAACTGAATCCTGAATACAATAAACATTGTGCAAGATAGTAAGTATTATATCTTGCACATGGTAAATAATAAATATATATTCATTTGATAGAATTTGGACAATATATAGAAGAACCTTCACTCCTTGCTAAACCTGTTGGAAGAAAATTTCAGTTTCTAGCTAACCGTATTCTCATTCAAATCGATTTCCATATGGCAGAGTTACCTCACTTGTTAGGGAATAGGGTGGTCTATTCAACTGAATTTCTAGTTAATAGTGGTTAACTTTTAAAAAAATGAATTTGTTTCAACCCTGGTTGATAATCTTCCAACAATACATATCATTATGTTTCCAGTTATGAGTTATCATGTTGAATTTCATTTTATCCCCATCCATAGTGATACACAACCATCATCAAGCACCATGGATCACTCTTTGAAAGCACTTCTTTATTTACTCAGTTGATCCTCACAACACAATTTCTCACTGCAGATGTGAACAATATAGGAGATAATGGTAACAGCTAATTATCTTTTAAAATTATCATGTACTGGTTTATTTTATGCTTTGAAAATACAAAGTGGATATATATTAGTTTGTTTTGTTGTGATTTTTTTGGTGTTTTTCTGCCTAAAACACAGAAAGGAATAGTTTATTAAGGATTCTGGTAAATGAAAATTATTTTATTTTCTATAGTATGACCTTTTCTAAATGTTACACAATTGAGGTACGTATGTGTGTTTTACACACTCCTGAGAAACTGACCTTTATCCAAATAAACATAAATTCCT